>NC_140173.1:129769250-129844404 GCF_963971535.1 Notolepis coatsorum
TGGGAGCTGCCAACCACAAGTCCTACCAGATGGGAGGAGGGAGAGGGGCAAAGAAGAAGCGCCAGGAGGTGTCCATCCAGTCCTCGCCTGTGGAAGAGGACTTTGAGCTTGAAGTGCCTTTGAACGGAGGGTCCGGTGGGGTATCTTCCTCCGCCTCTGCCCCGGCCCTGTCTTCCTCCGGCTCCACTGTCTCCAGACCCACACAGGGCTTTGTTTGCACCTGCCAGCAGAGGCAGCAGCAGAGCAGCACCCACCACCCACCTCCTCCGCCTCCCCCACTGCCCCAGCTGCCTGGGGGGATGCCCGTGTCCCCTCCACCCCCACCTTTACCTGGGCAGGGGCCGTGCCCACCGCCGCCCCCTCCCCTGCCGAGCTTTGGACCTCCGCCAGGTATGGGACCACCACCACCACCACCACCACCACCTCCTCCACCTGGCATGGGTCCACCACCACCACCACCACCACCACCACCTCCTCCACCTGGCATGGGTCCACCACCACCACCACCTCCTCCACCTGGCATGGGTCCACCACCACCACCACCTCCTCCACCTGGAATGGGTCCACCACCACCACCTGGCTTTGGGCCACCTCCACCACCTGGTCCCCTGCCCTCTATGATGGTCCAGGAATCTGTCCTGGGCAAGGCTGTCGTTGAGCCACCGAAACCAATGAAGCCCCTCTATTGGACCCGCATACAGCTGCACGCCAAGAGGTAAAGCACAGGAACAGATAAACCCAGTTTAGGCTCTTTTTTTACTGGCTGATATATCTTTGTCGTCACCGGAAAGTCATAGTTTGCCAAACTTTTATTTTATCACAAAATTACAGAGGATCAATGGTGATACAGAATAAAAAGTCACACAATTAATACAATTTTAAATATTGATTAAGATTGATTAAGAATAGTTTTTTGGATACATACAAAAATGGCTTGGTACCAAATGGCCTGTATCTTTAACCAGAGCTGGGTAACGAGATTCGAGAGAGACTAGACAGTTTTGCCTCATCAGTATTCAGTAGTTGGCTCAACCACTCGGGGCAGGGGGGGGGGGGGGTGTATAAACAAAACGCATGGCTGATCATGTAAAGTGTAGATAGACACGGGTCATTCGCAGGAACGTATTCCCTGAACCGTGGGGACTGGAGAGGAGGTCTCACCAGGCAAGATAAAGATCAGCCACGCTAACCAAGAGCCATAAAGATGCTAATGCAGTGGAAAATGAGAGAAAGATGTGCGCCAGGCAGGCGATGTGGTGAGCAGAGGGCTGAGTTGAACCGGGTGCTCTCTCTCCATATTCAGGCCAAGGCAAAACATATAGTTATTTATTCCCACTTCAGATTTAGTTTACTTTCAAGTGATCTTCCCACTTTTGTGATTGTTCATTATGCCTGGGAGATTACAATTGGAATCGTTGGTCTCAAAACCTCACTTCGAGTTCTTTGGTTCTGTTCTGATGTGGAAAGAGCATTTGATACTGGAGTTTTTTGGAAATACAGAGAATTGGGCATGATCACTTTAGACTGGAGTCAGAGCAATTGTTTGAGAGGTCGATACAACATGATACTGTGAAAACGAAAGGAACAGTGTAGATCATGATCAATTTATATTTCCCAACGAGAAACCTGAACCGAGAAAACTAGTATTACCCTTGGACCGATATAGTAAAACACAGTCTGCTCTACTCTAATCAAGTGAAGAGACAGGCCCAGACATGACCCAATTGGGATCCCTATACCCATAGTTTAAAGAAACATGCCAACATTTTGGGAAATCAGCTTACCGTCTTCTCCAGAGAGAGACAAGAATATAGATACCGGTTTCCTCTCTGTGCGTTCAGTAGAACGAGTATCAGTAGAGTATCTTCTAGTCTCTCTCTGGATAAGACGATAAGCTAATTTCCCAAAACGTTGGCGTGTTCCTTTGAGAAACCTAGATCAGTGTCCACACGGCTCAGCGTGTAGGTGTTAGACGGAGAACCATGATAGGTCATTCTATAGATTTTTAAATGATATGCTGGACACATCTACTCTACACATCTACATTACACAGCTACTCACAAAATACTTCTTCTTCTCTCTTTCATTTAGAGACAGTGGCTCCCTGGTGTGGGAGAACATTGAGGAGCCAACAGTGGACTTTGACGAGTTTGTGGAGCTGTTCTCCAAAAGTGCCATCAAGGAGAAGAAGAAGCCATTATCTGACACTATCAGCAAGTCCAAGGCCAAGCAGGTCTGTAACACGTAATATAATATGAGCCGGAGTGACTACCGGTATTATTGTGGAGATGGATTTGATCCCAGGAGATTCTATTATGATGGATATATTTGTTGATTGCGCCTTATGCTAGATTACTTTATTATTCCGTTATGCACTGTGAGGGTATTACTTTTCCAGAGAGATATGCAGTCTATTTAAGAGCATTATTACTACCATAATTACATTCTTCATTGCTCATTACTATTCAAGTCAGAACAGTGATCTTACCTATGCATGATATTCATAATCAGTGTGAGCTGCTGTGAGCCTGAGTCTGGCTGGTGGTGAGAAGTCTCATGTTCCAGACCAGTCACAGCCAGTCAGTCTCAAAGGCTGATGCAAATGTTCCTCTGTGCGCCGCCGCCGCCTTGGTCTCGTCAGAGTTTTCAGCAGTTTCATGCATACAAAGGTTTGCTCGCACTAAGTGCTGCCAAAAAGTGTGGACATCTTCACCGCATGCTTTTTAGCATTTGGATAAGTGTCGCTTGGGAGAGCGGCGTGGATGTCAGTGAGACTGTGCGGCAGGAATGAATCTTTCATAACATCACAGTGCTGTCACTCGGCCAACTCAAACTGATAAGAAGGCAGGGCTTCAGCAATTTTGGAAACAAAAGGGTTGTGTAAGAGACACATTTCTTTCGTGTGGACATGTAGTTCACGGAAAATAGAAAAGAGTTCATAGCTAAGGAAATGTTTATTTTAAAAGCCAAAACACTGTATTATCAAATACAATTGAATAATATAAATAATAAAAAAAAATATATATGTTTTGATTTTTACTTCATAAAAGGTGTCTCTGGCATTGCTCAGAGAGCCGGGCTGTAGTTTGGGGACCCCTGCCTTCGAGGGAACAAACCTGTTGATTTTGATGACCCTATAACGATAGGTTATGACTATAACCAAGTTCTGTTAGTTAGGGGCGATGCTTGGCATCACACTGCACTATCTCGCGTACGTGCACGCGTACTGAATAAACCACAAATGTACCTCTAATACCAGTATTAGTCTGACCACACCCCTCATCAGCTTACCTTCATAAGCAGGTGTGTGGTCACCTGCTCTCCTCCTTCCCAAGCTTTCACCACAAGGTGAGGACAAGGGCTGCAGCGGCCGTCTGATGCCAAGCATCGCCCCTAACTAACAGAACTTGGTTATAGTCATAACCTATCGTTCTGTATCGTTAGTGGCTTAGCTTGGCATCACACTGCACAAGGGAGGCCAAGCGGAGCCACTGGCTGACAAATACACCCCGCTGACAGCCCCCCCACAACCATCAGAACAGGGAGGGCCGAGCCCCCCCGACCCCCCCCTAATGGCGGGTAGCCCCCCTATTAGGGACGTCACGGGAGGGCGACGGACCCGACCGTGCGAAGAGGCACTCAAGCAACTCAACGCACAGGGTGAGCAGACCGTGGCTTGACCCCACGACTACACACACGCACAACCCGCATGCCACCCGGGAACGAACGGAGGAACAACCTCGTTACTGCCCCCAGAATCACGGGGTCAAGGGCAAACCCAACCCCGTGGCAAGGCCGTAGCAGCGGAGCACGAAGGAAGACCCAGACCCACCAAAAGGACTGGACTCCCTAGAATGGGGGCCCGGAGAAGTCCATGATGCCAGCATCAAGACCCCACCAGGTGGGCACGTAGTGCCCCGCCCCCCACATCGCCAGCGTATTCGGACAAAGGCCCCTCAGTTACTGCACCTGGTATTCCCAGGCGGAATCCCATCCAAGTACTAACCAGGCCAGAACCTGCTTAGCTTCCGAGATCGGACGAGATCGGGCGTGTTCAGGTCGGTATGGCCGTAAGCCGAGCGGGCCCCGTCCCCCCAATAGTACACCGCCTGGCACACTGACCCTGCAGAACAGGCAGTCAGCATGGCCGTAAGCACACAAAAAAGGTTAACCAACGGAAGCAGGCAGCGCACCGGGAAAAAACCAGGCAACAGGCTGTTAACCCTAGCCTGGAGACTGCGGACGAGACAGGCGCCAGAGGGGACAGCTGAACACAGCCGCCCCGGCGGAAGGAGCGTAAGCTGGCGGTGTTGCATGACCAAGCCTCCATTTAACAACCCCCACCCAGAGGGGTCGAGGCAGAGAAGGCTGACACGATTGGCAGACGTCATGAACGTGCAGGGGCACCCTCAAACGGTGAACCCGGGAGTTGACACTGCTCCAACACACCAGGGAATCAACCACCTTGGTGTTACCCAATGCGGTGGTTGTTCCTATAACCCCTCAAGAAAAAACTCCAAAACACACCTGCGGGTATACACCGGCTATACCGCAGTACAAGTGTTTCAGTTTCCAAAAAGGGTTAACCCAGGCCTACGGGTCGCAAACATCACTTCGGACCGGGCCTGGCGGTACGGGAAGCACAGGGTCACCAGAGGAGGTCAAAAAACCACCCCCACAGGCCCCTCTCCGCCATGCGTGAGAGAGGAGCGAAAAATAATGGAGAACCAGCCCCTAAGCACACCGTACCTGGTATTCCCCGGCGGTCTCCCAACCAAGTACTAACCAGGACCAACCTGTGTAGCGGCCGAGATCCGACGAGATCGAGCGCGTACAGAATGGCATGGCTGTAAGCCATGACGACAGTGCTGAGTAAAAACATACCCAACCAGGGTCTCCATAGCGCTTAACCCTGTGACACCCAGACCGACCTGGCATTTTTCCCCCTGAAAAAAGCCCAAGTCCCTCAGGGTACCAGAACAGCAGATCTGCATCCCCGGCGGACAACGGGTTCAACTGATCTGGACCAGCGTGACCAGAACCAGTCCCGTGCCCTAACCACGCCGACATGCCTACTCCAGGAGAAGGGCAGATATGCGTGTTGATCTTAACATGAAAAGAAGGCGCCACCCAGACGTTCGGACGAACCGCGCCTGGTGGCCCACCCCAAGGGCGTGAGACCCCACTACATATGTTCAGATCCATCCCGTCATCATCCCCCAGACATGAACGAGAATCCGTCGACAACCCACCCAGGTCATGGGATGTGGTCGTCGGAAGAGGAAAAACCCCCATCTCAGTTGCTTTATAAAAACGCTGTTTCAACCACAAGCAACCAAGGCGTGCCAGTCAAACGCCTGTTTACAGCGAGCTAGCACTATACGTGCGTCGGGACACACCCCCATCAATGAACAGGCTATTTAGACCTGTCATCGAATCCCCAAGGCGCCCAGGGGAACGACAAGAGGGGTGTGACACTCCCTAACTCCAACACTTCTGGAATAGAAAGAAGGAAGCATCAACAGTATGTATCCCAGTCTACACAGCCGGGGTAAAACATTTTCACATTTTTACATCCCACCACCCTCCCATAGGAAAGAGACGGGGATCCCCAGAGAGACTTCCCACGCGAGCTGTACAGATTGAAAAGAATATATTGCACCTCGAGCCATGTAAAAAACTGGTTTTAGGGCCTCCGGGGAAGAGGCACTGAACCCATACACACTCAATAAACGAATTGAATCGAATATACATACAATAGAAAAGGACCCTTCTAGAGGGTCCACTCACTTTGACAATCTGAGGAGGAAGGCTCTGTACTCTGATGGAGGCTTCCTCACATGGAAGAAGGAGTCCGAACTCACAGAAGGCCTGAATAGGCGCTTGGTGAGGAGGAGCCCTGACCACCCCCCCTGAAAACAGATCCATCACATGGACCTGAACAGCACACGGAAGTCCTACCAACAGAGACGCGCACGGTGACGTACTCTATGGCGGGGGAATTCCTGCGGTGCACACGCCCAATATACCAGGCCGTGGGACCAGTAACTCCCTCCCCCCCCCCCCCCCCCCCCCGTAACGTGCCGAACCGCCACGTGACAGGAACCTTGAAGGACAGGGGGTGTACCCCTGACCGACAGAACAATGGGGAGAGGAAAGGTTACCAGTTCACCCCTTTACGACCCCACACCCATGATACGACGTAACGACAAAAAGAGAATATGACACAGCCATAGTCAGCTCTATGAAGCGTTTCACAGCTCCACACAGCGCATGAGCTAACCTGCTATCTGATTTTTACTAAGGAAAAACACAGAATAGAGAGGGCTCTAAGAACCCCGGTCCAACATACACATGTGCTTCTGTGGCCAGTACAACCCAGTTGTAGGTCACATGACACACACAACCCATCATCACCTACAAAAAATGGCAAAAACACTCAACAGAGGAACGCCGTTTTTTTCACAATGAGAGAATACATCATTCCTGATTAGTATCGACCACAGGCCTTGCTAAGCACACATGACAGCAACCAAACCAATTTCCCTTTAGGAAATAAGTTTCTCCAGCAGATTTAGCACAACCTCAGCAATCAAGCTAAGAGTTACATCGTATCCCTACCACACAAAAGACACAATTAATGCACAACATGTCTGATAGGAGGTGATAAAGTCCCCAGGGAACCGGGGGGGAAAACACAATCCTCCTATTTTACCCTCAATACGGCCAGTTAAAACAGGAAAACCTGTTAATGTGTGAACACACTGTTCATTGTCATTACAGTCTGAGAAAGAACATTCTTTTACTCACTTGTCACCAAGCATAGCTTCATAGGTTAGTTGCCTTAGTAGTGAGTACACGGTACACATAAACACCATGATGTTTCTCACACAACAACCAGATCAATACATCACGATCTGCACGGAGAAGCTAACTGCCAGTGACAAAAACAGCTCACACATAACCCGCAACGTATCCTAAATGCATTGCAACAACACACGTTTTGGGAAAAAACACCGTTATTCACAATACATTTAGCAAAGTAAAACCAGAAGACGTGTTATGAGGCCTGGTCAACCCCGTTCCTACCCGGAACGCAGATCAGCGAAGTGCAGTCACAAGACACCGTAGAACACAGCCGTCCTGTGTTGTTCGATCCGGGCAGCGTCGCCGCTCCAACCAGTCGCTACAGTCCTCTTTGTTGACGCAATCCCCGTCCAGGCTCAGGGCAGGGTCGACGAAACATCCCCTGTCAAGGATGACATCGCGGTCAAGAGTGTAAAACATGTTAAAATCAAAGCACGTTCAACAGAATAGCATCAAGCTAACGGCGATCAGAAGCGAGCTCCCGGCGGCGCGCGAGAAGCTAAGCTACCCCGCGCCAGCCATGGCCATAGCAGCAAGCTAACGTTACCTAGCGACCACGACATGCTAGCCCCGCAGCTAACAGCTGACTGGCTAATAGTAGGCCTTAAGCAGGCCATGCAGCGATCCAGCAGGCTAACGCAGCAGTTAACAGCTGACTGGCTAACCGTAAGCTATGAACATGTAAACAATGACATAACACTCACCCAGACAGGCCGCCGTTCTGAACCTCTCCTCACTTTTTAAGAGAAAAGAGAAAACAAGATTTTTTTTTTTTCTTTTTTACCTGCGCTCTTGGGGGGCCACATCAAATGACGTGGCGGGCCGGATTTGGCCCGCGGGCCGTGAGTTTGACACCTATGCTCTAGTGCTTCCATCAGGCCAAACATTCCATCTACAAATGAACGTATTTCTTGACTGTTAGTCGTACAGTCACAAAATTTGCTGTGAATCGTCATGACCCCTAGAGGGAGAGACCCTGTGACCTTTCCTCTAGCACCACCTATGGATTTATATCCTGGGTCTATTGAGATAAAGGCAACTCTTGTTTCCATCATCTACCCAGTCAAATGTTGCGTGTGAAAGAAAATAGGGAGATTGTTAGGCCTTGGCGGAGGTCCGCACTCTACTAGTGCATTCTTCTAGTTGGACTGTAGAATTGGCATTGGTGAATTGGAATTTTTGTGAGCTTTTTTATTGGGAATTTGTTGATTGATAAAATGCCAAAAGGAACAACAGAATAACACTAAGGACTTTTAACTGACATGCTTCTCTCCTTTACTATTGCACTTTGTTGACTCATTTTGTTTTGGTCTGACGTGTGGGTTGGAGTTTAACTTGGAGTAACTTACTATACTGTGGATTTCTCCAGTCCTCTCTTGGCAGAGCCTGAGATTTGGCCAGCAATAGTAACCCGCTCTCCTACACCTACTGAAACCCAATCCACACATAAAAAAAAAAAAAAAAAAAAATTGCTATCCGCTGTCCATACTGGTCTCCAGTCACACCCCTGATTGCCCCTATTCGTCCTCACTGTCCCTCCCCGCCCCAGCCCCCCTGACTTTCAGCGAGTGAGTGATGGGAGGAACTGCTGCAGCCAGACAGTTATTATGTGGTGTGAGCTCTGGCTCCCCTCGTGACCAGCCAGTGGCGAGGAGCCAGTGGCTCGCGTGCGGTGAGGAAACCTCACAATCGTGATGACTGTCGAGAGACGGGGTGGGGGTGTGGGGTGCGGGGGAGGGGGGGGGGGGTGGGTGAGAGGAGTGCTGGGAGCTGTATATTGTGATGTGGTTCCTCTGTTGCTGTCGGTATGACTTAAAATATTTCCCCTCGAAACTACTATGAAACTTCATTAATTGATGTCCTTTTCTGTCATGCACCATATCGAACCCTGAGATTTGTGCGTTGTGTCCTTTATTCTACATGCGAATGAGATGTTTATTTCTCATACTGGAGTGAGAGGGATAGTAGAATAAGAATGTGACTCGCGCTTCGCAGAAGCTGAGTCAGAAATATGACTGGATGTAGGCTGTCTACTGTAGCCTAACCGCCCAGAGCTCCTTGAGAACAAAAACTTAGTGTCGCAGGTTGAACCATCACTGTGATGCGAAACAGTCTGTTGTTCAAGAGAGCATTTTAAAAGCCAAAACACTGTATTATCAAATATAATGTTTTTTTTTTTTTTTTTTTTTTTCCCTCCTTTTTCCTCCGTTTTTCTCCCATCCCAATGTTAGTCGTTATGCCAATTCCCAATCCCCTTCCTGGTCGCTGCGCACTTACCCCCTACAGTCGGTCTGGGAGAGTGGAGGCTATCACGTGCTTCCTCCGACACATGTGTAGCCAATCAACCGCTTCTTTTCACCTGGCAGCGTGGACTCTCACTGAGAGGGTGTAACGTGTGGAAGGATCACACTACCCCCCTTAGATCCTTTCCTCGGTGAGCAGGCGCCCCGACCGAACTGTAGGAGTCACTGTTTACAATGACCAGGACCCACCCACCAGCTTTCCCACCCTCTAACACTGCCAATTGTGTTAGTATAAACAACCAGCCAAGCTGGTAGCAATGCCGAGAGCTGGGCTCGAACCCAGCATCTCCTGCACTAGTGGCGAGCGCCTTGCCCACTGCGCCACTTAGCCGCCCTCAAATATAATGTTTTAATTAAAATTGTATTTTACAAAATGTGTCTCTGGCATCGCTCAGACAGCTGGGCTGTAGTTTGGTACCCCTGTTTTAGAGGAACAAACCTGTTGATTTCAAAATGGCCACGTCGGTAGAATGCCTGAGTCTGTTGTTCAAGAGATTACGTTTTCCACACAAGCTTCCTCTTTTTGTAACACAAACACCACGTCCGTTCTTTCCAACGCCGCAGTCAATACCTATAGAAGGACAGCGGCAGTTCTCAAAGCAAGGTGGTGTATTATTATTATCACTCCATGCCATGGGGCTGTCCTGGTCGCTTACAGTATCACCTCAGGACGGTCCTGGGTCTAGTCCTGCTGGCGTCCAGTGATCCAACCCCCGGGAAGAGATGACACACAGGGGGACGAGGAGATGACTCTGACCACGGCTGCTCCGGATAGGTTGGTGGGTTGTTATTCTTAGCACCCTATCAGTATCGCAGCATAAGCGGTTTTACCAACATGCCACCAACCCCATCAAGTCTCTTCTGTAGAGAGTAATGTGGAGTTTCTATGACATGTGCTCTGGTTGAGGCCCGGGCACTGGTGGTGAAACAACAGAACTGTCTGAAGCAGTAGAGACAGCACTGCCCTGCTCTGCTGGTCCTGCTGCCAGAGAGAAAGAGTGGGTTGACTGTCCACCACGAGCCCCCGGGGTTGTTCTCATCTACAATGGTAGTGATGGGAATAACCTGGCCAGTGCAGCACTACTATGCTATCGGTTCAGGGAAACTTGACTGTATAGAGCTGCCGGAGACGACAGTATGAAGCCAAGTCTGGCACTGCATGGTAATCTTTCCCTCAAGCTACCTGAACACAAAGTAGCATTATGTCGGGCACATCCACATACCAGGCCCTGGGAAGATTGATCATATTTTACTTATAAGATGTGTGTGTGTGTGTGTGTGTGTGTGTGTGTGTGTGTGTGTGTGTGTGTGTGCGTGCGTGTGTGTGTGTGTATGGGTGTGTGTGTGTGTGTGTGTGTGTGTGTGTGTGTGTGTGTGTGTGTGTGTGTGTGTGTGTGTGTGTGTGTGTGTGTGTGTGTGTGTGTGTGTGTGTGTGTGTGTGTGTGTGTGTGTGTGTGTGTGTGTGTGTGTGTGTGTGTGTGTGTGTGTGTGTGTGTGTGTGTGTGTGTGTGTGTGTGTGTGTGTGGATGGGTGTGGGGATTCAAGCTGCTTGAATCAAAATGACCATAATCATGACAGGATTATGCCACTAGGGGGCCTCGTAGCAAGAAAGTGCTATGGGCCCCCATAGCTAGTGGGGTCCCGGGTGCATTTTCCCCCAGGAAGACATTTTTCTCTGGAATACTCATTCCTATGGTCTTTTGTTGAAGGAAATGTCACAACATGTTGGGCTTTAAACAGTATAATAGGGTTCCTTTCAAATAACATATTAATGCTATCTTGGGAACATACCATCGCTGTCGGATGAAAAATACTCTAGTTTTGGTCATTTAAAACGAAGATGTTACACAGTAATCATATATTATATTTCAATGGCCTTAGAAAGTTATGCATCCATCCATCCATCTGTCTTTCATTGTGAAATAATATTACTGATATACTGCAAAGGAAATGTTACTTTAAATCAATCAAACCAATGTCACATTGACCTCGGTTATATTGCCAGACCACATGCGGCCCGGTGAAATACTAAACGTCACGTTATGCAACGCTCCGGCTGAGCTTTGTCGCACTGATGGAAGGCTGATAAAATATGATTGATGGATCGCTGGCCCGCTGAAATCACACGGCCACACTATCTGTCCATCAGTGGCACGTTGGGAAAGCCGTTCAGATGCTATATATCTCCGCGGGGCCGTCCCCTGGTGTTGTGGCCTATAAGCCGCGCTGGGAACCGAGAGCACAGTTCGGCTCGCTGATGTAACTTCCTGTGTGTGTTTTGAGGGGTTTGCGGTCTGTGTGATCTGGGTTCGATGGAAATGGTCTGTCTGGATCGCGGTATATATAGGCTAGAGTTTCCTATCCCATCCGCGCACCAGTTTTACTACCCAGGGCTCCTTTTTGCTTACTCAGCCTAGCTGTGGTCAGTATAGCCTGTTTGGACACTGTTTGTCGTACATGATAACAACAACAGCAATCGATTTGCATCTCGACACTTGGCTGTTCGACTTCATTGTTGTTCGGTTGTGTTTAATTGTTGCCAGACCGTTTGTGACTGTTGACCTTGAGATAAAGCAGTCCTATTCCTCTCCTCTCAAAATCGGTATTAGTGGCCTGCTGAGGGGAAGGCTAAGAGAATTATTAAGGACTCGAGCCACCCGAACAACTGCCTCTTTGAACTGCTGCCGTCAGGCAAGCGATACCGGAGTCTTATGGCGAGCACAGAAAGACTCAGAAGGAGCTTCTATCCCCAGGCCATCAGGCTGCTAAACGAACAATAATCGCTAAACGAACAATAATCACTATGCAACAACCATCAAATGCACACAGCACACACACCCACACGCACACACTCACTCAAACAAACAACACACTGCAGCACCCACTCTCCACACTTTAGATCACACAAACACACTTACACTTTATATTTATTGATAAAGGATTTGCACTACAACTCGTACACCTACTGTGAACTGTACCTAAACTGCACCTCGTCCATTTATGCCTTGCACTATATAGTATTGTATATTAGTACACTGCACAGTATTGTATATTGTATGGTAACTACGTCTACGAACATTGTACATATGTCTAAACTGAACACTGTGACCTCTTTTTTTACTTCTAATTTTTACTATTTTTACTATGTTTTTATTTCATACTTATCTTGTCATGCACAGTCTCTGGAGCGCAACAGTAAGAAGCATTTTGTACAAAAGTATTCTGTACTTCTGTATGACAACTATTAAAGAAACTTGAAACTTGAACTTGACCCCTTGACAAAGCTTTCTCTCAATTTTGCAGTAGCATGAAACTTAATCTGGGCATAATTACTGGGTTACTGGGCATAAATACTTATAAGTCTTATAATTAGAGCTGGGCCGTTAACGGCGTTAACGTGCTGCGTTAACGCTATACTATTATTGCGCGATAATATAATTAACGCATTAATCTAAAAAAAAAAAAAAAAAAAAAAACTTTTTTTTTTTACCTTTATTTACCCAGGGTAGGTTCGCTGAGCACAGATGCTTTTTTTCAGGAACGCCCTGCTTCACATTCACACAGTTCCATTCACACCTGGGAGCTGCCCAGTACAACCACAGTTGACACCATTGGCCACTGCGCAACTCCACTGGAGCAAGTTTGAAATGATTCTTCCTGTTTTGCTCCTGAGAGTGTGCTAGATACTGTACTGTACTGGTAATATTATTTATTTGTGTTAACTTCTGAATAAAACAACTTATTAAACACAAGTACAAGTACTTATTGAACATTATTTTGATATTTCATTACCAATTATCATAGCAAAACAGCTTTTTCAAACAGTCTGTAATGCATTTTGGAAACGGGAGATGGGCTCATGGTGTAATGGGCCACCTGGCCTGAGAAACATAAGGAGGAAAGAAAAAGTAAGGACTTACTTCTGGTCATTATTTGGGTAGAACACACATATTTTGAATGCCTTCGGCAGTTTTTTTTTTCTTTTTTTTTGAGCCATTTTTATCTAGATTAATCTAGATTAAATCCAGGATTGCAGATAGATTAATCTAGATTAAAAAAAAATTATCTATGCCCACCTCTACTTATAATATATAAGTCTATACTTAGTCGGTCATATCTGAATGTCAGCCCACCTCTCCCCACCATGAGTACAGTACACATTATCAATGCCAGAAGTGGAGGCCACCGAATGGAATAATACTACAGTATGTCTGGTAAATACAGTAAGCCTTAAGTTCTGGATGTTTGAAATCAACCCTATCGAATGATGAGGGATGTGGAGAATTGGAGAGAAGGGGAAATTATTGTCAATCACTATAATCCGACTAGACTGGATTATCATTTGCATAATGTTTGTGGGTGACTTGGCTGAAGTTTCTCTCCCATTAAAAGTAAAAGATAAAGGAGCTGCACGCTTTTTGACCTTCTCAGTAGTTCAACAGTTTAATACCGTGTGTGTGTGCGTGTGCGTGTGTGCGTGTGTGTGTGTGTGTGTGTGTGTGTGTGTGTGTGTGTGTGTGTGTGTGTGTGTGTGTGTGTGTGTGCGTGCGTGCGTGCGTGCGTGCGTGCGTGCGTGCGTGCCCAACCTAAAGTTGTAAATGTTCTCCTTCTTTCTTTTCCAGGTGGTGAAGTTATTGAACAACAAGCGCTCCCAGGCCGTTGGGATCCTAATGTCCAGTATTCATCTAGACATGAAGGACATCCAGCATGGTGAGTGAGATCATGTGTTCAGTGGTTCTCATGGTTGGGTGCTGCCCAGGAACATGGCTCCTTCAGGGAGCTCCAGGAACATGGCTCCTTCAGGGAGCTCCAGGAACATGGCTCCTTCAGGGAGCTCCAGGAACAGGGAGCTCCAGGAACATGGCTCCTTCAGGGAGCTCCAGGAACATGGCTCCTTCAGGGAGCTCCAGGAACATGGCTCCTTCAGGGAGCTCCAGGAACATGGCTCCTTCAGGGAGCTCCAGGAACCTGGCTCCTTCAGGGAGCTCCAGGAACATGGCTCCTTCAGGGAGCTCCAGGAACATGGCTCCTTCAGGGAGCTCCAGGAACATGGCTCCTTCAGGGAGCTCCAGGAACATGGCTCCTTCAGGGAGCTCCAGGAACATGGCTCCTTCAGGGAGCTCCAGGGGTTTCTCGGTACATTTGTTGTTGTTGTTGTTGTTGTTGTTGTTGTTGTTGTTGTTGTTGTTGTTGTTGTTGTTAATAAAATCCGCTACAAAAAAGGTTCCCTCCCTGCCTGAAGATATTCATCTCACTCACACAATCAACATAAATGGAGGACATTTACTACTTCCCTTATAGTACATCCTCGTAGATAGGACAGCAAAAAATAACTGCCCAACTATAGTAGACAGTTCTCATCAAGTTATTCTCATCATAATTTATAAATATCTTCATGGTATTACATTTTTTTTATCACAGTCTACTGTACCATGAAGTACCATGACCAAGAACTATGGAAATAGCATCTGTATCATGAGAATATTCCATGGTAATATTTAAAGGGGCACTTCACACAAATATTCTGCATGTAATCTTGCACAAGTCCAAAAATCTGTTTTGCATACATTAGTGTAAATGAGTTTGTATATGGCCACCAGTGATGTCATCAGGGACATTGGATTCTTGTGTTAATTACAGCTCCACAAAATTATGTACAGTAGAAATAGCTATACTGTACCTCGTCTTATAGGGACTATTCCTTATCATTTAATTGAGCTGCAATTAACACAACACAAGGATTCAGTGTCCCTGATGACATCACTGGTGGCCATATTCAAACTCATTTACTCCCAATAACTGTCAAGATTAACTGTGAGATTATGTGCTAAATAAATCGGAATCGTTTTTTTGGTGAAGTGCCCCTTTAAGCACAAACGTGGTACCATGTGTGGGAGAGCCAATGGAGAGCCAATTAAATGTTTTTTGGTTTGTTTCAGTTTGTGTTCGATTTGGTCAAAGAAAGACCTGTTTTGAGTTACAGTAGTTTGTGAGTATTGTTTGTGTTGAATAAAAGGTTTGGTCAGTTCAAAGTCTGCTCTGCCTCAATTGATCCCGTCACATTGGTGGCCCTTACAGGGAGATGTTTCTGAGGCTTTTTTATTTTTTCATTGTTTTTGTATTTTTTGGCTGTCATTTTGGCTTGTTATGAGGACTTTTAGTGGTGGCTGGCTGAGGTCTGTGGCTGGGGAATGTTAGCCTGGAGGGAGCAGTGGGATCCTGGCTGAGGTATGGCAGCCTGGAGGGAGCAGTGGGATCCTGGCTGAGGTATGGCAGCCTGGAGGGAGGAGTGGGATCCTGGCTGAGGTATGGCAGCCTGGAGGGAGGAGTGGGATCCTGGCTGAGGTATGGCAGCCTGGAGGGAGCAGTGGGATCCTGGCTGAGGTATGGCAGCCTGGAGGGTGCAGTGGGATCCTGGCTGAGGTATGGCAGCCTGGAGGGAGGAATGGGATCCTGGCTGAGGTATGGCAGCCTGGAGGGAGGAGTGGGATCCTGCCTGAGGTATGGCAGCCTGGAGGGAGCAGTGGGATCATGGCTGAGGTATGGCAGCCTGGAGGGAGGAGTGGGATCCTGGCTAGGTGGCGGAGAGCCGGACAGGCATCGGAGAAGCGGTGGCGATCATGCAGAGGCAGGCGGCAGAGTTCCCAGCCTCTGCACTGTAGCAGCTAGCGGCGCTGGGGTTCCAGCCAACACCAGCTCTGAGACAGCCTCCCCAGCCAGCACTGGAGTCCTACCTGGTGCCGGCTCCACAGTGGCGGTTTCCAGCTCTGGCAATGCCCCAGCACTCATCGCTAGCACAGACAGTTCCAGTGCCTTGCCCAGTGCCGTTGCCAGCACAGACAGCTTGGGGGCCTTGCCCAGTGCTGTTGCCAGCACAGCCAGCTTGGGGGCCTTGCCCAGTGCCGTTGCCAGCACAGCCAGCTTGGGGGCCTTGCCCAGTGCCATTGCCAGCACAGCCAGCTTGGGGGCCTTGCCCAGCGCGAGCGCTATGGTGGCGGACTCCAGCCCTTGTAACCTGTTCCCCAGCAACCCAAGAGCTTGAAGCTCCAACACTGTTTGATTGATTGATTGAAAACTTTATTAACAGATTGCAGAATGGGTACAATACAGTACGGCTCAATACAAACAACTGCTAAGTGGATGCAGACCAGAAAAAGACTTTCGTCTTGTTTACATCAGGATCCCCCATTTTCTTTTTTTTTAATTATCTTTTATTTTTATTTTTATTTTCTCCCCTCCCAATGTTAGTCGTTATGCCAATTACCAATCCCCTTCCTGGTCGTTGCGCACTCTACCCCCTACCGTCGGTCTGGGAGGGCGGAGACTATCACATATGCTTCCTCCGACACATGTGTACCCAGCCCACCACTTCTTTTCACCTGGCAGTGCGGACTCTCACTGGGAGACTGGGAGAGTGTAACGTGTGGAAGGTCACATTACCTCCCTCCAGATCCTTCCCTCGCTGTGCAGGCGCCCCGACCGAACTGTAGGAGTCGCTGTTTACAACGACCCGGACCCACCCACCGGCTTCCCTCCCGCTGACTCTGCCAATCAAGCCAGTATGACGGCCGGCCAAGCCGGAGGCAACGCTGACAGCCGGATTCGATACCAGTGTCTCTTGCGTTGGTGACAAGCGCTTAGTCCGCTGCGCCACCGCTGGGTCCCCCATTTTCAATTTGTCAAGACATTTATGACATACAGTACTGTGTAAGAAAAAGAGAAAAAGAGACCATAAAAAAATATATACATCCAAAGGGGAAGAAACTGTACACTGGGGGGGGGGTGGACATTTACCGGGGCCAGTTTCGAATAGCGGCCTCCCGTAGGTGCTCTTTGAGAGCGGTTTTGAAGGGATTCACATTCCTTTACGGCTGTGGGTAGGGCATTCCACATTATTGTGGCATAATTGCGAAACGTGTTTAGTCCCTTGTTTTTTAGCCGAATCTGGGTTTAACATGATTTGTGGAGCTCCCTCTGGTGTTGTGGTCGTGGAATTCACTGACATTTGGGAAGTATTTCGACATGTACATGGGTACCTTAGTGGTGTAGTGTATCTTGTAGACCAGGCCCATTGCAAGTTGCTGTACTCTGTCATCTACTCTGTCTGCACTACTGTAGCGCCCACCCTGGCTACATTGGCTGGAGGGGTGCCCTCCTGGGCTGCAGAGCACCTACGGGAGGCTGCCATTCGAAACTGGCCCCCGTAAATGTCCGAACACCCTCCCACCCACCCACCCGCCCCTAATGTACATTTCGCTCCCCCTCATATGTATATATTTACTGTTAGGATCTCTGTTTAACAGTACTGTATATTTGCACATCTTGTATGTCGCATAGGTAACAGTACTGTACAGGTATATCTGTATGTCATGTATGTCATAAATGTCATGATTAGATTAGATTAGATGATTAGATTCGATTTTTATATCTGTACATTTACATTTACATTTACATTTAGTCATTTAGCTGACGCTTTTATCCAAAGCGACTTACAAGTTCTGTACGACAGGTCATCAGGAAGGGTACAACTCTATCAGCTGAGTAACAATGTTCATCAAAGTGTTGCGTGTTATAGTGTAGGTTAGTTTATTAGGACAAGTGCATGACAGTACGGTTAGTTAGGGTTTTATTTTTTTGTTTGTTTGTTTTATTTTTTTTTATTATTTCAGATAATGGTTGAAGAAGTGAGTCTTTAGTCGACGGCGAAAGATTGGACGGGATTCGGCTGTCCTAACTGGGGTCTGTAGTTCATTCCACCATTGTGGGGCAAGGACTGAGAATAGGCGGCTTCTCTTTGATGACCCTCCCGGAGCTTGGATAGGAGTAGGTCTGAGGCGGCCAGAAGATGCAGAGCGTAGGGGTCTTGAGGGTGTGTAGTTAGAGACCATTGACCGGAAGTAGGCGGGAGCGGTTCCCTTTGCCACACGATATGCTAGGTAGAGGGCCTTGAAGCGGATACGTGCAGCAATGGGGAGCCAGTGCAGGTCCCTAAGAAGTGGGGTGACATGGGCCGACTTCGGTAGGTTTGAGATCAGGCGGGCCGCTGCGTTTTGAATGAGTTGAAGAGGCTTGGTGGCAGTGGCCGGGAGGTTAGCTAGCAGTGCGTTGCAGTAGTCGAGGAGGGAGATGACTGTTGATTGGACGAGGAGTTGGGTAGCTTCTTTTGTCAGGAAGGGGCGGATCCTTCTGACGTTGCTCAGGAGGAATCTGCAGGTTCTGGTTGTTGCTGCGATGTGAGCAGAGAAGTTCAACTGGTCGTCAAGGACAACACCAAGGTTCTTGGCGGTCGGGGACGCGGTCACAGCTGCATTCTCGACTGTGATGGAGAGGTCGGTCAGGGGGGAGGATTTGGCCGGCAGGTGAAGCAATTCGGTTTTGCTTAGGTTCAGTTTGAGGTGGTTGGTTGTCATCCAGGCGGAGATGTCGGACAGACAGGCCGAGATCCGCTCAGAGACGTGGATATCTGAGGGAGGGAAGGAGAGGAAGAGTTGAGTATCATCTGCATAACAATGATATGAGAAGCCATGAGACGTGATAATGTTACCCAGTGATTTAGTGTAGAGGGAGAAGAGAAGGGGTCCTAGGACCGAGCCCTGGGGGACAACCGTCCGCAGGGGGCGGGTGGCCGACAGGGTCCCTCTCCATGACACTTGGTAGGAGCGGTCATTGAGGTATGATGTCAGCCATGTCAGCGCAGATCCAGCCACTCCCATTCCTGCGAGGGCCGCGAGGAGGATCTGATGGTTGACTGTGTCGAAGGCCGCAGATAGATCTAGGAGAATCAGGACAGAGGAGAGGCCTTTCGCTTTTGCTAAGTGAAGTGCCTCTGTGACCGCAATGAGGGCCGTTTCTGTGGAGTGGCCAGTCCGGAAGCCAGACTGATTAGGGTCTAGGAGGTCATTCTGTAAGAGATAAGCAGTAAGTTGGTTGGATACAGCACGTTCAAGTGTTTTAGAAAGGAAGGAGACAAGAGAGACAGGACGATAGTTGCCTATGACGGTCTGTATGTTGTGTATGTCATAAATGTCATTATGAATTGAAAATGGGGGACCCTGATGTAAACAAGACGAAAGTCTTTCTCTGGTCTGCAATTGTGTGTATTGAGTTGTACTGTACTGTACCCATTCTGCAATCTGTTAATTAAAGTTTTCAATCAATCAATCAAACACGGCAGGCCAGCCCCAAGTTTGTCCCTGGCCCTCTAACCCAGCACCCTGGCCCTACCCCCACTGTCCCTGGCCCTCTCACCCAGCACCCTGGCCCTACCCCCACTGTCCCTGGCCCTCTCACCCAGCACCCTGGCCCTACCCCCACTGTCCCTGGCCCTCTCACCCGGCACCCTGGCCCTACCCCCACTGTCCCTGGCCCTCTCACCCGGCACCCTGGCCCTACCCCCACTGTCCCTGGCCCTCTCACCCAGCACCCTGGCCCTACCCCCACTGTCCCTGGCCCTCTCACCCAGCACCCTGGCCCTACCCCCACTGTCCCTGGCCCTCTCACCCGGCACCCTGGCCCTACCCCCACTGTCCCTGGCCCTCTCACCCGGCACCCTGGCCCTACCCCCACTGTCCCTGGTCCTCTCACCCAGCACCCTGGCCCTACCCCCACTGTCCCTGGCCCTCTCACCCGGCACCCTGGCCCTACCCCCACTGTCCCTGGCCCTCTCACCCAGCACCCTGGCCCTACCCCCACTGGCCCAGCCTCTGCGGCCTGCAGCCCAGCCCCACTCCTGTTCCTGGCCTTTATCCTCTGGAGCCCTGCCGCCATATAAATATATATCACAATATAGTAAATGTTCACAGATAATAGAATAGAATAGAATAGAAATACTTTTATTATCCAGAGGGAAATTTGACACTGCAAATCGCTCAACATTAAACATTTACGAATAAGAATAACAAAACAAATCAAATTGACTAAGATAAGAATAGAATAAAATAGAATAAAATGGAATAAAATATACAGTAAATAAATACAATCATGTGAACTAATACAAATGAAAGGCACTTTCTCTTTTCTCTGCCTCTCATGGTTCTTCTGTAATGCTAGGTGGTAGAAGAGGTTTGTTGTGTTGGAGTCTGAAGTGGGAACCGATCTGCAGCATACTTTGCAAAGTACAGTTTTCTGGTCAGAGTCAGATTTCTTTCCAAACCATGCGGCCAAATAACAGAAGTATCCCTGCTTTTGGTTCCTGATCTTAACTTGATTGCGTTCCGTTCTGTGTCGTGTTCATCCATGTTTGTTTGAACAATGTAAAATACTGCTGTAAAGCAGTTCTGCTGTTTTTTTGCGACAATGATCATAGAAACAATAGAGGAAAATCTCTATCAATAGAAATGTTTCTGTCATCCCATGATATATATTGTCATGTTGCACAGCCATACCCCCGCTGTTGCCCCTTCTGTTCCTCCAGACCAGGAGGCCTGTTGCCTAGCCCCTGTTTGGTTCCCAGCGTTAGCCCTGAAGTCCCTGCTCCCAGGCGCTCCTGCCCCTAAACCCTGCTGTGGTCCCAGAGACTTTGCTCCCCACCCCGGATGGTGGCCTGACTTTGGGGGGTGGAGGGGGGGATGGGGGTGTATAGGCTTCGTTGCGCCAGGTGGCGGGAGGGAGGGTGGAAAGATTGTCAGCGGGAGGGGGCAGGGACGGGGGGGATCCGGCTTTGGTGATGAGACAGTCATTTAGGCTCCCCCCTCCAGCGTGCGTACTAGTCGGCTGCCGTCACCATCACGTGGGAGTGGCGCCGGGCGTACACGCGGGAGGGGGGATTGGGTAGGGAGTGGGGGTGGGGGAAGCCGCTTGCCACTCTTATCTCCCAGAGGGCCTTCGACTCCAGCTCCCTGTTTCGACCTTGGTCCAGGAATTTGTTTTGGCTGACTGACTGGCACATTTATCCCAATGAATGACGTGAAGTAACCACATTTAGATGATTACAATGCTATTAGATTTGTTTAGATTATACTTTTAAATTTTTTTGGGACATATTCCCTGACAGAGCACAGCGCCAGGCTGGACACTTGCAGTGCAGACTCTGACCACAGGGTTATTAAAGTGGCCAATCAGATCGCGGAATCCGAACGCGGAACTGCAACTCCGTTGGTAAAAGACTACACGCTGCCCGTCTACATCTGTTTTTAATACATTTTCAATGAAAAGTATCCATTTGTTGGATTGTTAGGTTCTAATTTCAAAATAAACGAATGGACAGTAACACCTAAAATTATCTTCTAGGCATTCATTGATGGATCAATGTGCAGCCTTAGATCTTTAGATCATCCCCTTACTTTGAACAACACAAATGCTCACACTGTCCCTCTTACAGTGTTGTAGCACTCGAGTCCAGCACTCTGCATTTGGACTCAGAAGGTGCCGACTCAGACTTGTTAATTGATAAATAGTTATTAAAAATATATATATAATTGGCATAAGACATTGATGGCTCCCTTGGAAATGGTGACCGCTGTGTTCTGCTTTTCTTTATCATAAATCGATCAATAGAGACCGTATTAGATCCCCAATTATCATATGATCATTGGAAAGCCACACTCATTGGCTACAACCGTGTGCAAAGATTTTCGAGATCGCCAAATGATTGACGGAGCTAGAGCCCCGGGAGTCGGGGGTGGTATTGTGTACTTTTGCGTACTTTGGGGCACGCCTCACATATCGGCATGTAACTCGAGAACCGCTGAACGGATTTTTGTCACCTGAAAGGGCAATCGACAGGCAACAAATAGGGCTTTAATTCTATGTATATATTGTATAAAAAAAATGCACACCCGAGCCACTAGAGGTCGGCAAAGTGGCATCGCGAATCGTCCACATGTGGGCCCTTGGATGTTAAGAGGTTAATGTTTAAAAAAATAATTGTATTGCGTTCGTCACCAACGCCGGAGATGCTGGATTCGCCTGTTCGAATCCAGCTCCCGGCGTTGTCACCAGCTTGGCTGGCCGTTCACACTAATACAATTGGCAGTATTAGAGGGTGGGAAAGCTGGAGGGGTGGGTCCGGGTCGTTGTAAACAGCGACTCCTACAGTTCGGTCGGGGCGCCTGCTCAGCGCGGATAGGATCTAAGGGGGGTAGTGTGATCCTTCCACACGTTACACCCTCTCAGTGAGAGTCCGCGCTGCCAGGTGAAAAGAAGCGGTTGATTGGCTAGACGTGTGTCGGAGGAAGCACGTGATAGCCTCCACTCTCCCAGACCGACTGTGGGGGGTAAGTGCGCAGCGACCAGGAAGGGGATTGGGAATTGGCATAACGACTAACATTGGGATGGGAGAAAATCGGAGGAAAAAGGAGGGGGAAAAAGATCAATACATTTTTTTTTAATTATAAAATAAGTAAAGACCATAACCCTATCAAACACAGTAGTCAAAGTGTATATTTTCATTTTTACAGATGTTTTATATTATACGATTAATCGGAAATACTAATTTAACGGAAAAATGCTAATTATCGTAAAACCGCAAGGAAATTACTAAATCCAGATTAAACCCTGCCATTGGAAAGAGGAGCATTTTCCCTATCCATAGATGTATGATTTGGCCATAATAAGGTCAAGGTCAAGTTCAAGGTCAAATATGAATTCATAATTAAAATCGATTATTTTTATATTTGTACGTCAGCTTTTTGACTGCCAGAGTGGAGTGGACTCAACCTTGATGACTTGGACTTGGACTTGGACTAGGGTAATGGGGACTCGACTCGGGCTCTTCTTTGGAGACTTGGATTCGGACTCGAACACTTGAGATTTAGTGACTCGACTACAACACTGTCCTCCTATATCTAGTGCATCGCGCAAAAACACAGTCGCCGGTCAGGACCCGTCTACCCTCTCCAGTCGAGCCTTTGCTGCTGCAGGGCCCAGCAGCCTCACTCTCTGGGGGTGTGGGGGGGGGGCTTCCTTCATCATACAAAGTGTACAGAAGATTGCCTCATTGACGTTAGCAGGTTCCCCTTTAGCATTGGGTTTATATCCAAGATATCTCCAAATCCTCCCCCATCACTGTGTAAGCTGCTGCGTCGTCTAGGGCCTTCACGTGAAGTGAAATGTATTCCTCCCCCATCACTGTGTAAGCTGCTGTGTTGTCTAGGGCCTTCACGTGAAGTGAAATGTACTCCTGCCCCATCACTGTGTAAGCTGCTGTGTCGTCTAGGGCCTTCACGTGAAGTGAAATGTACTCCTGCCCCATCACTGTGTAAGCTGCTGTGTCGTCTAGGGCCTTCACGTGAAGTGAAATGTACTCCTGCCCCATCACTGTATAAGCTGCTGTGTCGTCTAGGGCCTTCACGTGAAGTGAAATGTACTCCACAGAGTAACACCGGTAACACCGACTAAACGGCTCGGTCAGAGTAAAGTCACTCAGGGGCCGGTTAAATGGAAGACGGACTCTCATCCTGTTTTGGTTCTCTGGTTGCTCTCCACTCCTAATCCCTCATCCTCGTGTCTAAACACCTCTCCCCATATCCTTGCCCCATTTAGCAAAGGGGTGTTCTACAAACCCCATTATCTTCACTACCACAGCTGTGTAGCTTGAGCCGAAATAAATGCGTACCCCAAAAACCACACTTAGTACACGTATACTCCCGAACACAAAAAACAACATTGCGTGGGGTTGTTTTGTCCACAGTATCTCAGCTCCTTGTGGGGGCGACATTCTATTCTTCTCTCCGTTCTTCTCCTTCTCCTCTGCTCTGGCCAGGCGGTCTTCGGAGCGCCCGTGTCGGGTGACAGAGGTAGAGAGGGAGATCAGGCGAGGGCCACTCTCATCAGCGATGTCATCCGTCTCTTGTGTTAGGACAGTCCTTGCCATACCGCGCAATTACCACTGATTGGAAATGGCAGTATATCACGGAGGAAGATTAGAGAGGAGATATGTCAGGGGTTTAGACAGCACTGTTTTGCAACAGATGGTACTGACAAGATATGCGACAGGAGCCTTGAACCCATAAAAGTTTATAAACTCAGATTTTCCTGTGTCCCTAGGCTTCGCTCTTTTTCAGTAGATGACCCTATGGATCAACTTGCTAAACAGAGCTAATGATGTTGGGATATATTTGATGTATCTGTTTGAATGTTTGTATAATAAGCAATGGTAATAGTTTGTTTATAAATGTACCATCACAAATCTATGAAGACTTCAGAAGTCTTCAGGGGTACAGGACATTTATCGTTCCCCAGCAACCTTTTTGCTAATCTCTCTTCCACACAAGAGCAAAGGTAAATGCGAAAATACTTGGCTCAAGGCAAGGGGGCCAATCACAGCACTTGCAGTACTGCCTTGCCCTACGCGCGGTTACATTTTGGGAGGGGTGCACAAACCAATTTTTCAGTCATGACGTTGCAATAAAATAAACCTCTAGATTTGGCTAAATGTTATAAGCTTTCTCAAATCGTTGAACCCTTTCCCATCACCCGAGTGACATAAATTGTTGGGAAATGTTTCCAAAGAAGTACTGTATAAAATGTGACCTTGTGTGGCTTGTCCAAAGTCTAACGCATCTCCATGAAAGACGACGCAGTGGGTTGTGCTAGTCCTGGACTGGGCTGCAGTAGTCTATGCAAATCTTACATTTTTATATGGTCAAAATCAACAAATCGTATATAAGGAACTTAGCAAATCTACCATATGTCTGGGCAATCAGTAATCTAACATAAATGTAACTGAGGGGTACAATTCCCTGACTGTATTGATAAGTATGGTATCATTAAACCACTACCGCTTTATGTACTTTAATTACTGGCCATACAGTACATGATATATAAATATAATGAACACTTCCCACAATGAACCGGTTCCAATCAAAGTTGTCTTTAAGTATTTATTGCATAAATAATACTTCTCGATATACTTTGAATGCACTTGTAAGGCAAAGGAATGTGCGTAGGCAAATCAACAATGAATGTCCATTCTCTGGTTACGCAGGAGGTAGTTATACAACCTGAATCTTAGGGAATTATATCTATGGTACACTAGTAATATAGCGGGAGATACTGGAAGGGTCCCCCTGGTTGTAAGCCAGCAGGGGTAGAAGATCTGTCGGTAGTAGAGAGTCTGGTCAACGATGACTAAGGAGACTCCGAGTACAGGAGACGGTGCAATAGCCTCTTGATCCACAGACGAATACAGCTGTTCTCCGTAGACTGTAGCTCCACAGTGAAGAAAGCTAGCCGGCCTCAGGCTCTCTGAGGCGCCGACTCGACTTGGCTCCTCGCGGGGTAAATCCAACACGTGCAGGCGTCGGCGATTCTCCGCTCCATAAATCACAGGACCAAAGCAAATATATTCCAGCCGCAAAGGGCTATGTAGTCGTCGGGTAGATTAATCCAGTGTACATGTCCACACGGTTCTCGTCTAGGTCTCCTCGGGTGAAAGCGCCATGGTAGCAGCCCAGCCTGGATAAGAACTCTAGCTAATACGAGGAAGCGTTGGGGATGCTGGTCACTGTAGAACTTTAGCCGCACGATACACTATACACAAATAGACTATTAATGACTTAATAGAAATATGTCGCACTCGACGGTATAGCGCCAAACTCTGACAATTCAGTTATTAATTCGCACGCGGTCTCAATGCTCTATTCTGGGGCCAAACAGGCCATACTTCACCGCACGTTGTATCGTGGGTGAGGCTTCAACTTATTGGGTAACATACTTCTGTATTCACCTGCGCCGTATTTATATGCACGGTGAACAAACTAGTGCCAATCTCATTTCTGTCGCGTATCCCTGGGCAAGGCCGGGCATGTCCAGACATGTCTTGATGGTGACTTTGAACCTGACTCCGGAGGCCGGTCCCTGGCGCCGGTGGACCGCTGTCCAATAGGAGAATGAAATATTATGGTCTGGGCTAAAGGGATATTCCGTGTATATGTACAAGGAATATACAAGGGATATCAAACGATATACAAATACTATGCAATATATATCAATCAATAAATATATATATTCGGTTTAATCTGATCCTTTGTAACAGCCTCCCCCTAATTAGTCCCACCTAATTAGCTAAGCAGAGACAGATTAACCGCACTGTCCACTACTCAATGTCCGTTGTGAGGGTAGGCAGTTCACAAAGTCAGGGGTCATGGTCGTCATTAAGCGAGTCGGGGAGCCTTGGCGACTCTATCAGCCTCGCCACGGGTCGGTTGTATGTCCGTCCTTGGCCGAGCACTTCTGCCACTCTGACCTTTCCGTCGGCACCAGTGGTCACTTTGCTTACGCGGCCGGCCGGCCACGCAGCTCGGGGTAGTGACTGGTCTATGGTCATGACGACTGGACGGGATGAAGGGGGGCTTAGGAGGAAGCGGGCCTGAGACTGCTTTGATCTGTGCTTGGCTGTGCCTCCTCCTCCTCCGTCTGTTTCTCTTGTTTGCTCTGTACCCCGTCTGAGGAGGGGCCGGTCCCGGCCGCCCCGTCAAGGAGTCGCTTGGGGTGCTGGGTTCGAGGTCAGCTACGTCTGAAGCGCAGCTGAGGGGGGTGGAGTTCCGAACTCCCTCTGGTGCCCACGGTTCTCTCACGGGCCTCTCGCTTAATGTCAATAGCCTCTGCTGTACGAGGGAGTGGCCGGTGTCGCTCGCCTTTGTGTGTAGGCAGCGTGTAGACGTGGGTTGACTGTCAAGTCCGTAGAGGGGGCCCTGGAGCGTCCATCCCAGTCGGGTCTGAACCGCGACTGGGCATCCTTTGGGTCCGATGTGGGCCGCCTCGATTGGGAGAATGAGGTCCGCGTGGTCGGAGCCGATGAGCAGGGTCGGTGTGGCGCCGTCGATAAGCGGTATAGGTAGTTGACGTAGGTGCACATACTTAGCCATCAGCTGTGGGATGGGGTAGGTGTACTGAGACAGGCCTATGTCGTGGCTGGTGAAGACGTTGGTTATACTATACTGCTTCTCGGGCTGGTCCACCGCTGCTATCTTGAAGGAGACCTTTTCACCTTTTATGGTCTTCTGGTCCCTTCTGATGGTGCGTATGGTCATGGTATCTTTGACACCCCGCAGGCCCAACTGGGCTGCTGCGGAAGCGAGGAGGAGAGTCTTTTCAGACCCATCGTCCAGGACGGCGTAAGTGTCCAGGACCTTGTCCTCGCAGCTCAGGAGCACTCTGACCACTTTGAGGAGCACTCGGGGGGTCCCGCTATGCTGGTCAATGTGGAGCACTCCTGTTGGTCGGTTGCCTTGGACCTTCTGGTGGGCTCCGCACCGTGCTGCGCGGTAAGCGGCGCCCGCCTGGGCCGCCCCTACGCGGTAAGCGGCGCCCGCCTGGGCCGCCTCACGCCACTGGTCAACTTGGACGGGGTTCAGTGTCTTATATTCGGCGCACTGTGCCAGCCAGTGTCCGCCGTCGCAGTAGGTACAGTAGGGAGCGGTCTGGTGGCTCTTCGGTACTGGTGCCACCGCCTCGGCATGGTACATTACCGCGACGGGCCCACTCTGTTGTCCTGGCTGACGCCTGTTGATGTCATGCAGGACCTCCAAGTGGGTGCCACCGCACCTGCTGCACTTCTTCTTCAAGCGGCACTCAGCTTCTAGGTGGCTGTGCGCGCAGCGGAAGCAGCGGTGGTGGTCCTTGATCCACTGACTCACCTCGTCCGTGGTCAGCTTCCCGAAAGTGTCGCATTGGTACAGCCGATGTTCTCCCTCACAGTACTGGCACTCAATCTTCCACTGGTCCTCTTTCGTCGAGGGGGTGTTGTGGTTCTTGCTGCTCGGTACTGATTCTGATTGGTGCATGACGGTCACCAATCTGCGGCCATCGTTTGCTCTCCTAGGTCCGAGTCTTGGGCTTGGTCCACTCCATACGAACGTGTCGAGTCGTAGGCTACTGACCTCCCTGGCGAGGAACTCAGATAGGTCTAGGAGGGATGCCTCTGGACCGTTGGGGTCGCGGTAGTCTCTCTGCCGCCGAAAACGCTCTTGTCGGGCGGGAGGGAGCTTCTCTAGTATCCTCTCTACATTAGAGTTAGCGTACAGTTCATAGATCCCTTTTTCCTTTTGGGACCCCAGCATCCCTACCAGGGACTGTACCTTGATAGCGAGGTCATCTAATGCTCTGTTGTCTCTGGCTGGGGGGAGACGGTCAATGTCTCTTATCTCCTGTATCACATAGTCCCATATGCGTCCATAACGTTGGTCGAGGGCTACTAGAGCCGCGGTGTATGGGGTAGTAGAGCTGGAATATGCCAGCGCTATATTGTGCGCTCTGGGCACCTTCAGGTGCTTGAGTAGGATAGCATACTTGTACGGTTCATCTTGTACGTCGGACAGCATAGTCTCTAAGCACATTCGTAGCTCTGTGTACTGTGCTCTGTTCTCGTGTGTGAAGTCCGGGAACGTCGGTGTGCCATGGTACGATGCCATGGATGACTGGCACATCGGTGAGCGTTGGGGGAGAGGCCTCCTAGGCGAGTCTCCTCTTGCGTGTCGTCTTGGGCTGGTACTTGGTGGGTACCGAAGGTCGGGTACCCAGGTTCTGTTCCTCGGGGCTGGCGGTGCGTAAAACTCACCCGTGAGTTGAGTCGGGGGTTTGTAGCGCAGGGCCTCGGGGCTGACGTCTGGGCTGTACTGGACCTCCTGGTCCAGAGTACGTTGCTGCTGGTCGGGGCTGTACTGGGCCTCCTGGTCAAGAGTACGTTGCTGCTGGTCGGCTTGACATTCCTCCTCTTCCTCTTCCTCTTCCTCTGCTAGGACCTGGAGTCTTCTGTTCAGTCTCTCGGCGTGGTCCGGTTCTTCCCGGTTGCTGGGTCTCGTATGGACCGGCCGGGGAGGGGGTTCGGAGACGTGGACAGGATCCTCCTGTTGGCGGGGTCCCGGGTCGCTTGGTCGGGTAGGGGAATGTGTCCTAGACCCTTGTCTTGACGATCTCCGGGAGCTCCGTGCGGAGAGAGGGGGTGTCGCCATGGTGATCAATTTGTCCATCAGCTGCGCCTGCAGCCGCTCGCGCTCTGTCTCGCGCTGGGCATGGGCGGCGTCGCGCGCTGCTTCGCGCTGGGCATTGGCGGCGTCGCGCTGCGCATTGGCTGCGGCGTGCTGCGCATCGGCGCGGCTTCTCTCAATGTTCTCTTCCGTCTGGAGGCGTCTGGTCTCCAGTCTTGTGCGGTCGTCTTCACTCCTTTGTTGCGCCTGGAAGCGTTATCGCTCGGTTGCAGAATGTTCGCGTTCACGGAGGGCTTGCGCTTGGAGTTGCGCGTGAAGGCGCTCTCGTTCGTCTGCAGCTTGTTCGTGCTCGCTCGTCTGTTGCGCTTGGAGTCGATCGCGTTCACCCTGAAGTCGATCGCGTTCGGTAGAGGCTGCCAGGGTGGCGATGAGTGCCTGCGCCAGCATCTTGTCCGCCTCGCTGGGGGAAGACGCTGGTCGAGGTGATCGGCTTCCGGCAGTGTTCGCTGGAGATCTGTTCTCCGGTGGCGAGTCGAGGAGATCCATCTCCGGGGTGCTCGTCCCTTCTTGTAGTGGGTCGAGTTCCATCCCTGGAGGGCTTTCTTTATCCTGGAGCTCTCCGGGGACTACTTCTTCGGTCTTGGCGGGGGGTAAAGTCGTGTCAGGTCCCTCCTGGTCCCTACCGTGAGCTTGGTCAGTTACGTTAGAACCCACTAGGGCCTCTATTGGCGGGGTAGCCTGGGCGATAGGGTCGGACATAATTTTACTATCTACTTTTTCCGCGTTTACCGTCTGTAGAAGGCTAGGTAGTATATTGGCAACGTAATCCTCTAAGTACTGAGGTGTCTGCCGTCTACGCTGCGGGCTATCTACTTTAGGAGAACCGTTTTGTGGAGTGTTCATCATAGGCCATGTCAATATTAATACCACTATATTAATATTACACTAGTTACCCTCCGGCTCGAAGGACCAATTGTAACTGAGGGGTACAATTCCCTGACTGTATTGATAAGTATGGTATCATTAAACCACTACCGCTTTATGTACTTTAATTACTGGCCATACAGTACATGATATATAAATATAATGAACACTTCCCACAATGAACCGGTTCCAATCAAAGTTGTCTTTAAGTATTTATTGCAGCAAAAGGTACATATTACTTCTCGATATACTTTGAATGCACTTGTAAGGCAAAGGAATGTGCGTAGGCAAATCAACAATGAATGTCCATTCTCTGGTTACGCAGGAGGTAGTTATACAACCTGAATCTTAGGGAATTATATCTATGGTACACTAGTAATATAGCGGGAGATACTGGAAGGGTCCCCCTGGTTGTAAGCCAGCAGGGGTAGAAGATCTGTCGGTAGTAGAGAGTCTGGTCAACGATGACTAAGGAGACTCCGAGTACAGGAGACGGTGCAATAGCCTCTTGATCCACAGACGAATACAGCTGTTCTCCGTAGACTGTAGCTCCACAGTGAAGAAAGCTAGCCGGCCTCAGGCTCTCTGAAGCGCCGACTCGACTTGGCTCCTCGCGGGGTAAATCCAACACGTGCAGGCGTCGGCGATTCTCCACTCCATAAATCACAGGACCAAAGCAAATATATTCCAGCCGCAAAGGGCTATGTAGTCGCCGGGTAGATTAATCCAGTGTACATGTCCACACGGTTCTCGTCTAGGTCTCCTCAGGTGAAAGCGCCATGGTAGCAGCCCAGCCTGGATAAGAACTCTAGCTAATACGAGGAAGCGTTGGGGATGCTGGTCACTGTAGAACTTTAGCCGCACGATACACTATACACAAATAGACTATTAATGACTTAATAGAAATATGTCGCACTCGACGGTATAGCGCCAAACTCTGACAATTCAGTTATTAATTCGCACGCGGTCTCAATGCTCTATTCTGGGGCCAAACAGGCCATACTTCACCGCACGTTGTATCGTGGGTGAGGCTTCAACTTATTGGGTAACATACTTCTGTATTCACCTGCGCCGTATTTATATGCACAGTGAACAAACTAGTGCCAATCTCATTTCTGTCGCGTATCCCTGGGCAAGGCCGGGCATGTCCAGACATGTCTTGACGGTGACTTTGAACCTGACTCCGGAGGCCGGTCCCTGGCGCCGGTGGACCGCTGTCCAATAGGAGAATGAAATATTATGGTCTGGGCTAAAGGGATATTCCGTGTATATGTACAAGGAATATACAAGGGATATCAAACGATATACAAATACTATGCAATATATATCAATCAATAAATATATATATTCGGTTTAATCTGATCCTTTGTAACAATAAACGTGTAGAAAACAGATGAAATGAGGGTTAATGGAGGTACTGTAGGTCTAATGCTATCTGCAGGCAGACACTACAGTATATATTTCTTATACAACTTTCTGAACCTTAACATCCTTTTCCGTATGGGAGAAAACTGGACTTGTATTACATTTTTCTCCTTAAAAATGTTACCCCTCCACTCAAAATCTGGTTTTATTTTATGGGTAACTCCCCTTGGAAGCGTGACTTTGAATATACAGATTATTATTTGTGCAGAACTTGTCACCAGAGCGCCTTTTGAACATTCTTCCCGTGGAGAGGGAGAGCTTCACTGCACTTCTGTGAAATCGGAGTTGCATGTGTGATGTCACCAATAGGCCGAACCTAACATGGTCCAATATGTGGTAACTTGACACCTTTAGCTTCAGCATACACATAAGTGGGTGGTATTGACATGTCTTGAAATAATTGGAATTCCTGGTAAAGAATGGGTGCTAGTCGCCAATTTTTATATTCATAGATCCCTGCATTTTCAACAAGCAGATGCTGCTGAGCCTTTTTCAGTGATTTATTGAATAATGTGATGGAGAAGCCATATTTATACAAATTCCAATATAGAAGGGCGGCTGATTGGCGCAGTGGTCAATGCGCTCGCCTCTAATGCAGCATACACTGGGTTCGAGCCCAGCTCTCGCCGTTGCTACCGGCTGGCCGGTCGTTCATACTAACACAATTGGCAAGTGTTAGAGGGTGGGAAAGCCGGTGGGTGGGGATTTGACGTTGGGGACAGCGACTCCTACAGGTCGGTTTGGTGACGCCGGTGCAAAGGAAGCAGGAAGTAACGGGGGCAGCGTGAGCCTCCCACGCGTTACTCCTCGCCACTGAGAGTTCGAGTTGCTGCGGTGAAAAGATGCGACAGGCTGCCTCCTCGTGTACCGGAGGGGACACGTGATGCAAGGCTTCTGTCCTCACTACAACCGACCTGTGGGAGGCATAGTGTAGCAACGTTCAAGACAGGGGAGGGAAGAATTGGATATACGAAATTGGGATGGAAAAAAAATTGAAAATGGGGAGAAAAAGTGGATACAAAAAAATATTCCAATAGGCTATAGAAGATTTGTATGGTTTTAAAATACATCTGGAGGGGATCTTTAACTGCCTTTTCCCTGTTGATTAATTACTGAATATGTGGAACCCAGGAGGTAACAACTAATGGAGATCCACATAAACAATACACAATTAAATGAAGCCTAGAGGCTCCAAATGTTCTTTCCATGCACAAGGGGAAAACACAAAACAGTTATCCCAGAGATTATGAACAGGATAACATATGTAAATTAGAGAACTTTTGTTTGTTTTTTAAATACCCTAAATCATCTACTTATCCCCTGGTACATTCATAGTGTAGGCCAAGGATGATTAAAGAATCAGAGAACAATACAGTACGTGCACCGAGGAGAGAAGATTAATCCTTACCGTCATCGCTTTCACATTGTCAAGGGAAATTATTGTTTTATGTCTTTCTCTTTTTATGACCTGTTTGGCCAGACAACTTCGACATCTCTCCCTCCCTCCATGTCCAACATGAGGAGGAAAACAATCTCTGAATCATAGGATTAAATCGTCATTGTTTTATTATGGCTCGGAGGGAAGTCATCACTTTATTTTCCTCGCAGCTGTTGTTGTTTGCTGCGTGGACTTGGCCGACACTCCGGGTGTTTCATAAGACATTTCCGCGCAGCGGCGTCTGCTTCCTGTGAAGCGACAGTCACACAGAGCGCCAGTCACAGCATATAGACGGCGGTTGACGGCGCCATCCGGGGGTTGAGTGTGTGGTCGGTCGGGTAAGATGCTGGCAGATGGATCTAGGTTTGGTCACGAGAGGTCTGTCTGAGAGCGACGATACGGAACCTCTCCCACCCCCTAACCAACCCCCCGGAACTACCCCAGCTCAGCCAGCCAGCCAGCCAGCCCCTGGTTCATACAGTAATGAGAACCAAATGATTACCAGAGATGAGAGAGAGTGAGAGAAAGGAAGAAAGCGAGAGCGAGCCGAGGATGAGAGGGGAGGGAGTGGGAGGGAGTGGGAGAGAGGGGGAGAGAGAGAAAGAGAGAGGAAGTGAGAATGAGAGAGCGAGTAAGAGAGAGAGAGTGGGAGAAAAAGAGGGACAAAGATAGAGAATGGAAGGGAGAGAGAGAGAGGGAGGGAGAGAGAGTGGAAGAGGGGGAGGCGGTTGGCTCCCCCAATGGTGTCTATGGAAGAGGAGAGAGTGTGAAAGGGTTTGAGGGATACAGATGGACCCAGGGAAGGGGGGGGGGTGCCCTTATGGTGACTATGGTGGGGGAGGGGGTAGGTGGAGAGGGCTTATAGTGTATGACATCCAGAACCAGAGAGAGAATGGAACACAGAAAATTGTAGTCTGTCCCATAATCCACTGATGGGACTACATCGACCCAGTAACGTAATCAGATTTTTTTTTTATTATTGAGTAGGCCTAACCTGTGTTTATTTTGGAATTTGCACTCATAGATTGTGAAACTGAATAGTTAATTTATTCCAATTTGATTTAATTCCCCATTGACTGCAATTCCTATGTTGTTGTCCAAAGTAACAATTAAGCCGTAACTGTTTGAAATTATATAAAAATCTCACAATTAAAATGCCTTTTACCTTTTAACGTTTTTCTAAGTAATCCAACACGTTATCACCTGTTTGCTTTTGTCAACAGTAACTGTAACAGAGTGAAAATACTGTATGACAGTAATGTAATCAAAAACAACATGTAGGTCGTTACTTGCCAATGCTGCCGCCAAGTCTGCCAGAGTGTGAGAGGAAAAATAAATAGAGGAAGATTGATGTCAAAACAGGTCAAATGGAGGTGAAATGAATCTTGGCGGAAAGCAAGATTACCTGGAGTGTCAAAGTAAAACTCGTTCTGTCATAATGAAATATTGCTTCAGTGAAATGTGCATGAATCAGGTGAAATACCGTCCGGCTACCTTATGCCCCCTCAAAATGTGTCCCATAGGCAACTCCTCAGCCTCTGTGTGGAAACGATTTGTTCTACCCTCCAACCGCTGACCATAGATCATCGCTTCACAACTTCTCTTTTTTTCCCTCTCAACCCTAACATTTAAATGACATAAAAAAAAGTTGTGTCTTTCATACAACAGATGTTTACTCTGTAATGTAACTGACTACAAAAACATCTGTTTATATACGCAGGCTAAATGGATTTCACAGTGACTGTTGGCGGTAGTTTTTCATGTGAAAATAGTGACCAAATATTATTGCAGTAATTTTAATTAGATTAGGATATTTGTAACGGACCCCAATTTCCTATCTGGGACCCAGAGGCTGGGAAAGGCCCAGTCATAAATAATGTGCGCTACAATCTGATTGGCTGAAAGCCGTATGTTATTTGCTATAACATATAGCATTTATACAGTAGGGCTCGGGAAGTGGGCGGGAATTTAGACAGTTGCTACGCGTTGCTACGATTGCCGTTGAAGTTACAAATCAGCTATGACTTTGTAAACAACGATGATAGAATTTCACGACAAGAAAGTAGACGCTGGATACGAGTTGAAAGTCGATGGCTTCAGATTTCTCAGTCAATTTATTCAGCAGAGCAACAGCGGTATACAGTCGTTTTCACAGGATACAAAGCATCTTTCTGACACACAGCTTGTCCTGTCGTGTGTGTCTTCTAATGTCAAGATGAGTCGTGTATATGTGCCCAAACTGAATCTAAATGCTGTGATATGATTCGCCATTCCTACCTAGGTAAACCGGTTTGGTCTCTGTCTGCGTGGGTTTCTGATGTGTGAGGGTGTGTGAGTCATCCATCAATCTGGGACGATGTGTGTGTGTGGTCCAGAACCAGTTTGTCTTGTTAGATGAGACAGTGGTCACTGAAATGGCACATGAGAGAGTGTGTTTGTGTGTGTGTGTGCTAGTGTGTGTGTATGTGTGTGAGTGTCTGTGTGTGGTTCTGTCACTCAATTGTTAATCACATTAGAACTGGTTTGTGACCTGCCTGATGAAATCACTTTCAGGATGAAGTCAGTATTGATTGGGGTGCATTTTTCCCGTTGTAGTGATGTCAGAGCTCTGGCAATCGACATCTTTGTCTGGTATTCTGTCCATATTGCTTCTTAATAACAATGTGTGCTGTTTACTGTTTAATAACCATTAATAACCAATCAAAAATACACTACATAACCTCTCTTGTGACGTCCATGTGGGCATTACACTCAGTGTTATTTTTGACTCAATATCTTTCAATGTATTTAACCTATCAATAGTAAGATCAATATTTATATTCAGTTTTCCTAAGCATTTTTCTTTAAGGAAAATGTATATTAACCACAAGAGTAATTTATAAATTAATAAAAGAAATAAAAATAAAAAGAAGGAACTACCAATCAAGTTAATAATAATAAGAATAATACTGGAAAAGATTATAAAGAAAAGAAATAAAGAAAGAATGTTAACATTATTAATACAAGAAATAATAATCCAAGAAATTAGTAAACGAATTATAGTCCATTTGTCATAAAATGTAATTTGTAAACATTTTAAATAAAAAATTGTGGTCGATCTTTGTCGTTGGTCTTCTTCCATGATCAGGTCTTGCTTGTCATTCGTCGTGAATTTTCTAGTGTTTGTAGTCCATCTGTCCATCTCCTCTCTTTAAGAGAAATACAGCATTGTGTTTCTCTTACATTGTGTTTCGCCATGCAAGGCAGGCAAGCGTTGTAAAAGGAAAAGAAATAATGTTTTTAAATGTTTAAAAAAAAATTCAATTTCATGAAATGTGAAATTTCATAACACATTTTTTCTTTTTTTTTCTTCTTCCTCTCTTGTTCCTTGAGAGGTGAATCTTCCCCACAATCAATAGGGATAGAGGCGTCCTTGGTTTCAAGCCTCGCTGTATCTTCTTGGTCTAGTTTCTCGTTCTCTGTGGCCTCTGTGGCTTCTCGTGTATTTGCACTCTGACAGGTGCGTCGCCAGAATCCAATGTAGTGAAGCCCTCGTTTTTGGCTGCATCTCTATCTCCCTCTCTTTCTCCCGACAGCTGTCGGTCAGGTGTCTCCTCTCTGCCATGCCCTCGATCTCCACCGTTGTCCTCTGGATCTGCCACCTTTTGGGCTGCATTCCTCTCTCCTTGACCACCTTGTTGTCGGGCGCCCTCTCGCTGTGTGTCACCCTGGGACCACGTGGGCGATCGTGCCAGTTGTTGCAGATCACCTCTTGTGGCCCTTGGTGTCGTCTCGGCCCCCCGGAGTTTCTGATGCGATGTGGTATATAGCTCCACCTCTCTCGACACTGGCTCCACCTCTCTCAACACACTTTTGTCGTCCCCTGCTGGCTTTGGGTCGTTGAACCTCTGTGCCTGGTTGGCTCATGGTCGGAGCGCCTTTTTCTCGGCTTTGTGTAGTTTCCTTGTGGACCCACAACTTGTAGAGACTCCTTGGCCGTTAGTTGTTCCCTACTCTATCTATCTACTCTCACTCTATCTTCATAAAAAACAATAATTAACTAACTATAGTACAAATAATTTCATATTCTGATTCCACTTTGTGTGTGCTTTTTCCTTCATTTGTTTTTCCTTTCTTAAATATTCAGTTTTATAATTTACCCTTTTTTATTCCAGATTGTTTCTCTTATCCAACAACCTACAGTCTGAGAATTCAGCCATGGGAGTGTATCATTTCTTGTTTATATGTTTAACTATTTCTTTTGCTAATTAGTCTATATTTTATAGTTATTTCTCCATCTACTTACAATGTCTCTCATGTTGTCCATTTGCTTATAGAATAGTTTCTGATGGAACTTTCTTATTTCCTACTTACTGTTTCTAAAATTAATATTACACTTTTTCAACAATACATGGTCCATCTATTAACACTGGACTATATGCTGATCCCACTGTAGTGTTATTTTATTCTAATTAGTGTATTCTCAGTTGCACAGACCTGGCCTATTACTAATTATATGTTATTTTGAATTGTATACTATGTCTATTGTGCTTTTTATTTAATTTAGTTTATATTCCCTAATTTTCTTGACCTTGTCTTAATTTTCTATTATTTAACCATTATTGTTATACTTACCTCCTTTTAATCCTGTGCACTCTTTCAATTCAGTAGGCAGAGCGAGACGCTCAGCCAGTATCATGCAACTAGGGTTATAGAATAACCATACGTTATGTAATATCGCCGCCTTATTAACTTATTAAGTGCAATTTCATAGTCAAAACGTTTTTGAAAGACGTCTCTCTCGTCACATGTACATGTAGCCTCCTTGGATTTGTTCTCTATTCTTCAGAGCTTGAAAATGCGTCTTATCGGTTTACTTCAACGTAATCGTTTCTGGGACTCTGAATATACACACTTGTCTATTTTCTTCGTCATCATTTTTTATAATGCGGGACCTCAACTATCTATTTCCTTCGCCATCATGCGGGACCTCAACTTATCTATTTCCGTCGTCATTATTTATGATGCTGGACTTCAATTAAATAATTCTATATTATTCAGAGTATTCAGTAACCATAACTTTGAGAAACCTTGTGTCTTTATGTCCCCTGCTGTAGGTGCGACCATACAGTTTCAGATTGATCAGAACACTGATCGGAAGATTTTTAGCACCGTTCCTATTGACCGTTGCAATTTCTGTTTCCAGATTAAAAACCGTATAGCGTTCAACATTAACGCTTGAGTTTGCACATTTTCACCTCTGGTACTACAGCAAACTAAAGCAACGTTCTCTCTTTATTAATAGTAAGCCTCCTTCTAACCTATTTTCTTCGCACGCTAATAGTACGGTACCTCAACTTTAATAATCTATTTTCTTCGTCATCATTTTCTATAATGCGGGACCTAAACTATCTATTTTCATCGCCATAATGCGGCACCTCAACTTATCTATTTTCATCGTCATTATTTTTTTTTATGCTGTACCTAAACTCTACTTTCCCTAATACTCTATTTTCTTCGCCATCGTTTTCGATGCGGTACCTAACTAATTTCACGTACTTATTCGGCAAAAATCGCCTAACAAATGAGAACACTTAAAAGATTGATTATTTTTATCCTGTGATTCTCTGTAAACTCTGTTGTGTCTTGCCAACATGTTACTTTCTTCCCCGAATCAGTCATTCTCTCCTTCTGGCAGTGGCACACAATTTCACATTTTGCTAACATGTTGAAGTTTTACTCACCCTCAACTTTTTGAAGAAAAGAAACTTCTGCTCAGTTGGCTGAAGAAACGGTCTGTTGGCGAGGTCCTTGTTTAGCAAAACGTCCAACGTTGCTTGATTCTCTGTTGGTTCGGTTTCCCCTGGTTTGTCGTTCTCTGGTTTCGATGCACCATTAATGAAGTTACAAATCAGCTATGACTTTGTAAACAACGATGATAGAATGACCAATTTCACGACAAGAAAGTAGACGCTGGATACGAGTTGAAAGTCGATGGCTTCAGGTTTCTCAGTCAATTTATTCAGCAGAGCAACAGCGGTATACAGTAGTTTTCACAGGATACAAAGAATCTTTCTGACACACAGCTTGTCCTGTCGTGTGTGTCTTCTAATGTCAAGATGAGTCGTTTATATGTGCCCAAATTAAATCTAAATGCTGTGATATGATTCGCCATCCCTACCTAGGTAAACCGGTTTGGTCTCTGTCTGCGTGGGTTTCTGATGTGTGAGGGTGTGTGAGTCATCCATCAATCTGGGACGATGTGTGTGTGTGGTTCACTTAACCTAGAACCAGTTAGTCTTGTTAGATGAGACAGTGGTCACTGAAATGTCACATGAGAGAGAGTGTGTGTGTGTGTGTGTGTGTGTGTGTGTGTGTGTGTGTGTGTGTGTGTGTGTGTGTGTGTGTGTGTGTGTGTGTGTGTGTGTGTGTGTGTGTGTGTGTGTGTGTGTGTGTGTGTGTGTGTGTGTGTGGTATTGTGTGTGTGCTAGTGTGTGTGTGTATGTGTGTGAGTGTCTGTGTGTGGTTCTGTCACTCAATTGTTAATCACATTAGAACTGGTTTGTGACCTGCCTGATGAAATCAGTTTCAGGATGAAGTCAGTGTTGATTGGGGTGAATGTTCCCCGTCGTGGTGATGTCAGAGCCCTGGCAATCGACATCTTTGTCTGGTATTCTGTCCATATTGCTTCTTAATAACAATTTGTGCTGTTTACTGTTTAATAACCATTAATAACCAATCAAAAATACACTACATAACCTCTCTTGTGACGTCCATGTGGGCATTACACTCAGTGTTATTTTTGACTCAATATCTTTCTTAGTAAGATCAATATTTATATTCAGTTTTCCTAAGCATTTTTCTTTAATGAAAATGTATATTAACCACAAGAGTAATTTATAAATTAATAAAAGAAATAAAAATAAAAAGAAGGAACTACCAATCAAGTTAATAATAATAAGAATAATACTGGAAAAGATAATAAAGAAAAGAAATAAAGAAAGAATGTTAACATTATTAATACAAGAAATAATAATCCAAGAAATTAGTAAACGAATTATAGTCCATTTGTCATAAAATGTAATTTGTAAACATTTTAAATAAAAAATTGTGGTCGATCTTTGTCGTTGGTCTTCTTCCATGATCAGGTCTTGCTTTTCATTCGTCGTGAATTTTCTAGTGTTTGTAGTCCATCTGTCCATCTCCTCTCTTTAAGAGAAATACAGCATTGTGTTTCTCTTACATTGTGTTTCGCCATGCAAGGCAGGCAAGTGTCGTAAAAGGAAAAGAAATAATGTTTTTAAATGTTAAAAAAAAAAATCAATTTGATGAAATGTGAAATTTCATAACACATTTTTTATTTTATTTGTCTTCTTCCTCTCTTGTTCCTTGAGAGGTGAATCTTCCCCACAATCAATAGGGATAGAGGCGTCCTTGGTTTCAAGCCTCGCTATATTTTCTTGGTCTAGTTTCTCGTTCTCTGTGGCCTCTGTGGCTTCTCGTGTATTTGCACTCTGACAGGTGCGTCGCCAGAATCCAATGTAGTGAAGCCCTCGTTTTTGGCTGCATCTCTATCTCCCTCTCTTTCTCCCGACAGCTGTCGGTCAGGTGTCTCCTCTCTGCCATGCCCTCGATCTCCACCGTTGTCCTCTGGATCTGGCCCCTTTTGGGCTGCATTCCTCTCTCCTTGACCACCTTGTTGTCAAGCGCCCTCTCGCTGTGTGTCACCCTGGGACCACGTGGGCGATCGTGCCAGTTGTTGCAGATCACCTCTTGTGGCCCCTGGTGTCGTCTCGGCCCCCCGGAGTTTCTGATGCGATGTGGTATATAGCTCCACCTCTCTCGACACTGGCTCCACCTCTCTCAACACACTTTTGTCGTCCCCTGCTGGCTTTGGGTCGTTGAACCTCTGTGCCTGGTTGGCTCCTGGTCGGAGCGCCTTTTTCTCGGCTTTGTGTAGTTTCCTTGTGGACCCACAACTTGTAGAGACTCCTTGGCCGTTAGTTGTTCCCTACTCTATCTATCTACTCTCACTCTATCTTCATAAAAAACAATAATTAACTAACTATAGTACAAAGAATTTCATATTCTGATTCCACTTTGTGTGTGTGTTACGACCCTGGCTCATGGGCACGCAACCTATGTGCAAACCAACACCAAAACCCTGTGCTCTAACTCGAAGTGCTACTATCTCAAGGAACTATTAATATAAATGTAAACTAAAGTACTAAGGTAAACCCAACGGACAAGGACTGGAAGAACCTGACAGCTCTTCTTCTAAGCACAGACACTGCATGTGTGTTACTAGGTCTGCCTTTAAAGCTCCCAGCAGGTAACCAATCAGCACTAATTGGCTAATTGGCAGCCCTCACCTGCATGCCCCTTGACACAGGAGTACCTAGCCATCCCTACCTAGGTAAACCGGTTTGGTCTCTGTCTGCGTGGGTTTCTGATGTGTGAGGGTGTGTGAGTCATCCATCAATCTGGGACGATGTGTGTGTGGTCCACTTAACCTAGAACCAGTTAGTCTTGTTAGATGAGACAGTGGTCACTGAAATGTCACATGAGAGAGTGTGTTTGTGTGTGTGTGTGTGTGTATGTGTGTGTGTGTGTGTGTGTGTGTGTGTGTGTGTGTGTGTGTGTGTGTGTGTGTGTGTGTGTGTGTGTGTGTGTGTGTGTGTGTGTGTGTGTGTGTGTGTGTGTGTGTGTGTGTGTGTGTGTGTGTGTGTGTGTGTGTGTGTGTGTGAGGTATTGTGTGTGTGCTAGTGTGTGTGTGTGGTTCTGTCACTCAATTGTTAATCACATTAGAACTGGTTTGTGACCTGCCTGATGAAATCAGTTTCAGGATGAAGTCAGTGTTGATTGGGGTGAATGTTTCCCGTCGTGGTGATGTCAGAGCCCTGGCAATCGACATCTTTGTCTGGTATTCTGTCCATATTTCTTCTTAATAACAATTTGTGCTGTTTACTGTTTAATAACCATTAATAACCAATCAAAAATACACTACACCGTGATATTTGGTGGATCACTTACATTAAAGGCACAATTAGTATCTTTTTACTCAAAAACATGTATAGACTCATACAAACATAATTCCCTCTCAATCATCACTTGTGACCCACTAGAAGTGTGTGGTGGCGGTGTCTCTATCAACAGAGACCCCTCCCTCTGCCTGTATTTGATCATTTTGCTGTGCTCGGGACGCTTCTGGGCAGCAAGTGCATCTTATGTGCATGTTATGTGCATGTTATGTGCACACTGCACACATGTATCCCCTCCCTACTTGCCATTTCCCCACGTGGAATGCACCTGATTGGATAAATCTGCTGCTAGTGGGCAGTCCGTGGTTATCTGCTCCTGTTGTCAACTTTCTCTTAACCTAAAATGTCAAGTTTTCAAGTAAAAAAAAAAAATGCTCACATCCCTATCGTTTTTCCAGTGTAGAGGAGTGGCTACTCGGCCTAGCAGCAACATCAACACAAGTAGTACAGAAGCAATAAGAACAGTGTAAACAATTAAAAAAATAAAATTTAAATAGTAGCATAATAATAAAATAGTAGCACAATTATTTGTAATAACAAAATAAGCATAATGCATACATTATACATTACAGTATAAGAAAGTGTACTGTGTGCAAATGGTATGTGCAAGTCAGTATTGTGTGCAAGACACTACAGTATTGTGTGCAAATCACAGCACTGTGATTTCCCTCAGCCACAGGTCGTCAGTGTTGTTTGTTAATGAGTCAGACTGCCTCAGGGAAAAACTGTCCTGGAGTCTGCTGGTCCGGGCCTTGAGGCTGCAATACTGTTTGCCGGATGGCAACAGCTGAAACAGTTTGTGGTTGGGATGGCTGTGGTCCTCAATAATCCGGTGGGCTTTGCTGACACACCATCCATTGTATATATCCTGGATGGAAGGGGGGTACCAGCCACAGTTTTCCCACAGATCATCACCACCTGGCGATGGTCTGACTGGAAGTTTAGAATCCAGCTGCACAGGTTGAGGTTGAGTCCTGAATAATGTTTCTGACTAAATGTTCTGTGATACGTTTGATATGATATTCCTGGATCTTGAGTTATTTGATCTGTGATGCCTAGTTTTACAGTTTTATCTGAACTAGTGTAATGGCACAGCGTTTCATGTAATGTAAGCGCCACATTGTGTTGGTGGTGCTCTAGTGACATCTAGTGGCTGAAACAACTTATTATGCCTATAAATGACAAAAACTAAGGTAGGGATGGAGGAAAAGAAGGGCTAGTTTTCTTCTATGGTGGTTGTGAGGTTTTCTGTGGAAGCTTTTCACACAACAAGACAGAAATCCACCTGTCAACCAGAGTGATCCACTACAAAATGGCAGCTTTGTGACGTCACATGATATCATGTTCACAGGCTGTATCATCATAGAGTTAATATTGATATTGCAGTATTTTATTCACACCATGAAATCAAATACTGTATACATTTTATTTTATGAAGCAATAGATCGCTCATGGTCATATGTTACAGTATAATAAATGACAGCACTGCTCTAATGATCACAGCTGTGGTGTTATGTACTATAACACACACACTTCCTCGTGATTCATTGCTTAAATAAAAAAAAAATACTGATGTATTCCTGTGATGATCCTGTGTGCCTTAATACTGGGATGGCACTGGTGTGCACGGGTATCTCTATATAGAGATGTTGGTACACACCCTAGTGTTATCCCAGGTGTATGTAATGGTGTATGTATCTGTGTATCTAATGTTTGTGAGGGCATGTCTACTTTGTACACTAACTGATTGTATTACCTTTTTTATTTACCTACTGTATTTCCTATTTTATAATGTTTTATGTCAGGCCTTTAAGGGACGGGTGTTGCAAATTAGCTTTGGCTACAAACACTATGATACAGGCATTAGATCTCTATGTATTTGTATCTGTCCCTTTCAAATACATCAAATCAAAATATGTGTCAGTGTGCCCTTAAATGTTATTCCAATCATTTCCACGGTTGCTCACCGAATCGACAATCACATTGTTGTGTCTGGTTTCGTCTTCTGTGGTTCCTCTGACTAAACGTGTGGAATAGCCAAGTTCTACCGCTCATGGCTTTGTTTTTCCTCGCCTGTCTTTCTCGGGAGTCAATACAATTACTCTTGAGAGAAGAGTGTAGAAGAAGTGCAGTCATGTTCCAAGTTTAGCCTTGAGATGTTATGCTTGAGAAACTGAAAAAAACAGCCTATAGTAAGTCTGCACTAAATACATGCTCTGCCATGTTCTGCTTTCTGCTTTGAGATTAGCTGTTCCCCCTCCTGGGGCCTCGGGAGGTGAAGCCGTAGATTAAGAACGGTGTCAATAATTTGGACAGTGTAGGGTGAAATGTGTGCCTCCACTGGGTGCTTATGTGTACAGCGACACCTTGGCCTCAACACTTACAGACCCCCAGGCTCTGTTTGTCTTTAAACATTTACTTTCAAAGGATTAATGCTCGCCGGGCGCCAGGTCCTCGCACCGAGACAAAAAGGCGACACACCAGGAATTCAAACACCGGAGTTCAAACACAGCGCTTTGTACCTTTGACAGATTTCTCAGACCTCCATGTTCCATGTTTTCGTTTGTGGCCTCTTGCACAGAGAGATGCTAAATCTGTAAGTCGTGCTGACATGTAGCGCATGACACCGTGTGATGCGGCGAGAATTATGCTCTTCTTGTTTCATTTAATGCCTGCCTATAGGCCATAATGCAAAGCATGAAACTCTAGAGGCCCCCGACGTGAAAAGAGTTATGTTAGCCACAGTCCTTTGAAAGTTGTTTGCTCGAGTCCCGATAAGATGTTATGATCCAGCTATTTATGGCAATGGAGGTGTACTGTAGATCCGTATATCGTTGTGATTTACAGCACTGCGTTGGTTTGGTTTCTTTTATGGTGGATGTAAATGTGACGTTGGTTTCATGACTTGTTAAGACTGTTCCTTGGCTGTTGCAGAGAAAAATGTCACCTCGTGATTTTAGTGTTAGTACTAATAACATTAACACCTTCTCCCACCCCCTGTCTCTCCAGCCATCCTAAATATGGACAACACCGTGGTGGACCTGGAGACTCTACAAGCCCTGTTTGAGAATGTAAGTCTGAAGAGGAGGAGGGTTGGAGCTTCTGTGCGTCTTCTGTATGACTTCTGTATGTCTTCACAATTGAAAGGATTATCAAAGACCTTTTTTTTTTTTATCAGAACTTCTGGAAGATCATGGATGATTAGTTTGATTACTAGGGATGTCCAGATCCGATCACGTGATAGGGATCGGAGGCCGATCACATGATTTTCAGAAGATCGGGGGGAAAAATCTGGAGTAAAAAAAAATATGTTTTTATTTAATTTTATTCAACGAACATGACCATGTTCATGTCTTAAACTCATACTGAGGCCGTAGTTTTGGTTTTAAATGACATATCATCATTTATTTATTGTCGCACAGAGCAGAAGAATTTGCCAAAACAAACGCATTTCCTTTGATTTACACAGTCGCACGACAGTGACGTATGCCGAAAATAGCAGACCTACAAGCTCACAACGTGCCGCTCCCGTGACTCGGAGCAGCTAGACAAAATGCTATAAACTAAAGTCCTTAGCAACGGCTGACCGCCCATAGCAACCGCGCAATGCATCTACATCTCCTGTCACCCATGACCCAAATCTCTCAGTCTCTCCCTCTCTCTCTACCCTGCCCCCATCACCTATAAGCGATGACCCGACTGCCACAGCGCTGCACTGGTGTCTGTGGCTGGTGACCTTGGCCCTATCTCTAAACACCTTGCCTGCTGTACTCTACTGTGCAAACACACACACTGGCTGCCAGCTACTTTTAAGATCTATAGATCCGTCTAGTAGTATCCGAGTAGATGCTGTCCTCTACAGATATTTACATTATGTACACATTGAAAAACAGGGCTATTCTTTCAGTGGGGCTTGTGTGGACAAACTGGGTTTAGCCGTTCCAAAATGCCCATTATTTCAAAGTGACAGGTTAGACTGATGTGGACTGCATCGGGACCATGGTCTCATGATACCAGTGACAGGTTAGACTGATGTGGACTGTAGTGTTACTGTAGGTCTGAAACAGATCTGGACTAGTCTTGTGATACAACTTCCACTATATGAGTAAAAGGCCTTATTGCGTGTGCAGTTTTGCAGTTTTGCTTGTGGCAAAATGTGCATGATTGATGGTTACACATTTCATGCCATATATGAATAACAGGCAATCATTTTATTATATAATGAAATCCAAGACAAGTCACGGTTATCAACAAAAGTCTTAAGATCATTCAACAGCAATTACGTTTGTTTTACTTGGCGCTTCGCTGACTATAACCCACACAAAATACAATTCCCATCAATCTTAAAATACCCCTCTAAGATCATCGAGAGGCGAACTCCTGTAAACAGTGCGGGGGGAAAAGAAACGGCAGCTATTAATTAAAGGAAATTAAGCTGTTTTCTAGAATGTGTATAGCGAGATGGGTTTTCAGTGGGGTTGTCAGTGGGAAAAGCCTGTATAGCCTCGCTCTACGCGCCTCGCTATCTGGAGTTCATATTCCATGTGCTCCACTTGAAAGGGAGAGCTAAAGGAAGTGTGCATTAGATACCAAAACAAACAGGCCAACCACAAACCCTACTGGTATGTGTGCAGTTTGGCGACAGAGTCAGTCCTGTGTATGTCTCTCTGCTGCCCTGGAAAGAGACCGAGGTTTTCTTTTCTTCCTTTCACATAGTGAAGATGTATTCGCCACATTGAATATGATTACCCCCCCCCCCCCCCCATTGGTAATACACTCACATCATCATTTGTGTCTCACTGCTGGTACAGTTTAAAGATGAATAATATCTGGCTATAAGCTGACTTTTTGCCAAGTGGAATGATTTCAATGCACATTAGCATGAAAATAATTATTTATCTGTCATCGCTACCTTACGATATGACTCTATTCGGCTACAAAGGCCTGCCTGTGTACAGTAGATACATAATTCATCAAACCACAGTGATAGAAGAGCCTTCCCCTCGTGGTGGAATCGTTTTGAGACCTATGTAACGAGTTACATCAATAAATATATGGACATGAAAAGGGCCATGCTTTTCAACTGTGATACGGTTAAGATGCTGTGAAATTCCTACAAAGGGTTTTTGGCATGGGTACACAGGGGAGGCCTGAACCCTTGGCTGCCAGGGGCATATTAATAATGCTGATCATGGGAATGAGACTTGAGACATACTATAGTTATGAATAACTGTGTCCTAACTGAGGATCAAGGCTGCTAACCTCTCCACTAACCCCCCATCCCCTCCTTCTCTCTCCTTCGCTCTCCATCTGCCCTGCTGTCTCTCCCTCTCTCTCTCTTCTCTTCCCTGTTGTCCCTCCCTTTCTCTCTCTCTCCCTCTCCCCTGCTGTCTCTCGTGCTCTCTCCCTCTCTCCTTCTGTCTCTCCCTCTCCTGTGCCATCTCTCTCTCTCTCTCTCTCTCTCTCTCTCACTTTCTCTCACCTTCTCTCTCCCTCTCCCCTGCTCTTTCTCACTTTCCCCTCTTTCTCCTTCTCCCCCATCGTCTCTCCCCCCACCCTGCCTCTCTCTCTCTCTCTCTCTCTCTCTCTCTCTCTCTCTCTCTCTCTCTCTCTCTCTCTCTCTCTCTCTCTCTCTCTCTCTCTCTCTCTCAGCCTCAGGCAGTGTTATTGAGTCGGGGAGCCAAATTGTTTCTCTTTTGTATTGCGAGACTCCATCCTGTCTGTGGGTCTCCAGCCTCCTAAACCACAGTTGGCAGCACAACCAGCCCTGTCTTTAGGAACGAGAGGCTTCTAATGGTTACACCCTCACTCACTGTTCTACATTTTACATCAGTCAGTACTCTCTCCTTCTGTCTCGCTCTTATACACGCACAAACACGCGCATGCACGTGCGCACACACACGCACGCACGCACGCACGCACACACGCACACACACGCACGCACGCACACGCACGCACACACACACACGCACAGTCATGCACAGTAGGGTCACTAATCCCAGATATCTCAGTGAGACACAGAGCCACTCCGTCTGTGAGCTGTGGGATTATAATCACTCCTGTTCTTTGAACATTAAGCCACGGTTACGGGGTCGGAGTGATAGTGGGACACCACTCCTTCCTCTCTAATATCACAAGCCATAATCTGGAACCCTACTTCTGGCTGTCTGAGGTTCAGGGATTCCCTTTGGCTGACGGTAGCCAACTGTGGTGGTGGTGGTGTTGTTATTTTTTTTAGATCTTGCCCCTCCTAGAACTCGCAAGTTAACCTCCCACCAGGACCTTACCAGGGCCACAGCCAGCTCTCGACATAGAAAACAGAGCCCGAGAGCACAAACTGTTCCTTTGGAAACTAGAACCCGGCCGGTGAATAATTGATGTTGGTGTGACAGTAAAGAATTACAAAAATGCTGTTTCAGAGAGGAAATTGATTGACATAAATAATGATTAAAGCCCTGGCGAGCGCCGCTCGGCTGTGATGGAAAGAGGGCTAATGAATACCACTTGGCCTAATGGTAGAATCCTGGCATGGGCAAATATCAACCTACTTTCCTCTGCATGTGATATTCCACACGGGGCTGTATTTCTCATGCTAACAAGGAGTGCAACATGCCCCTGCAATTCAGAGATCACACGCTAATGCCTACTTGTCCCCAATTACACCACACATTGCTGGGTTCTGGCGCTTGCCTTTGAAAAGGATCTGCTTTGTGTTAAATGTATTTACACTTGAAAACATCTCGGGGAAAAGGAGAAGCAGAGCTTGCCCTCGTCGACAGAATGCAGCGGCGTGTGGAATACTAATCGGCCCCTCCGCACGTTTGATGCCCGTGTTTGATGTTCTTCAAGGAGCCACACTGGGGCCAGACCCTGGAGAGAGAGAGAGAGAGAGAGAGAGAGAGAGAGAGAGAGAGAGAGAGAGAGAGAGAGAGAGAGAGAGAGAGAGAGAGAGAGAGAGAGAGAGAGAGAGAGAGAGAGAGAGAGAGCTCCCCCTGACTCCTGCTTTAAGGTCCTACTATATGGACTGTGCGAGGCAGAGTTTACAGTACATTCTCCTTTTTTCAGGATGGTGGTTTTGCCAGCCTGCGTCAGACCTGTCTGCCTCCATTGTCTTTGTCGGTTGTGAAATGAAGGGGGCATCTTTAGCCCGGGCTTCTCTCAAACCACCTTGTGTAAAACTGTGGTCTGAAGTCCGACTGGGGGATATAATAGAGAGGAATGTCTGAAGGGCCACACTGTAGCGTACAACAGTGTGGTCTTCTAATAGCAGTTAGGAACCTGGCACCTGTCTTTGCTGGATGCCATAAAGTTGAACCCATCACCCGGGGGGGGGAGGGGGGGGGCGAAGATTCTCCTTTCAAATTGTATTAAACAACCACCTTTGTTGTAGCCTACTATGTTTGGTCATCCATCGTCATATTGTGGTTCTCCATTTATTTTTAACATTTATTTATCCCGGGTTGTATCTGCTGAGCACATGCTCATTTTCAGCAATGCCCTGCTTCACACTCACACACACAGCACCTTCACACTGAGCAGATGGGGGTTTGGTGTCTTGCTCAAGGGCACTTCAGCGGTGGGTGTTGAGTGAGGATAGAGCGTTAGGGCCAGTGGCTACATTGATCTGTTATGTCTGTTTATTTTTAAACGAGGAGTATCTGTTTGTTGGACAGGGCTGATGATGTCTTTGTCTCTGCCGGTTTTGATGGACAGAGAAGTGCAAAGGGGATGAACATCACCATTCGTTGTTTCTGCAAACCATCAGGCATCTTTCTGTCTGTTTTCTGTCTGTTTTGTGATGGATCAGTGTAGCCAGGCCTTTATTCATCCACTTCCCACGCAGGGGCGGGGCTAGGGGGTGGCTACTTGGGCTCAAGCCCTGAATGTTTTCGGAAAAGCCCCGAATCTATTAAAAAAAAAGAAAAAAAAATTAATATTATTATTATATTTTTTTTTGGACAATTAATCATTGTTACATGAAAATATGTTTGCACCAGATTTAGCAGAAGCTAATTTCCATCTGTAGTCTATCCAGCTGCTAAATTTATTTTAGTGAGTTAAGTCTTGGTGTTATGGTAGACTCAGACCTAAGCTTTAAATCACAATCAACAAGTTGACAAAAATATAATTCTTCCACCTTAGAAACATAGCTAAAGTACGGCCATTTATAAATCAAAAGGACGCTGAAAACCAGATCCATGCCTTTATCTCAAGCCGACTCGACTACTGTAATGCACTCCTTACCGGCCTCCCGAAAAAATACGATGATAACTATTTTATTGCAATGCACTATTGCATTATTTTATTATATTTTACTAACTATTTTATTGCACTGCACTATTTTACTTTGTATCAGTGATAATCAAACCGTAAACAAAGACGCCTATTAACACTTTCAGCGCCAGGTGGCGCTGTTTACTGTTACTGTTGAAAGGCCAGCGCCTTTTAACATGGGGATACGTGGCTGTGTTTGCAGGCCTAAAGCTATATTATATATTATAGCTATGGATCTAATAATATAGTTGATTGTCATTGAGTTTCTTCCGGTCAAGATGCAATAAACAGATCATTTTTCCATCCATACATTTCCGTTTTATACCGTCGTGAATATGAGTGTAGTTTCAGGGTGGTCTGGTGTCATTTCCAAAATGACAGACACCAAGCCACATCGTTTCAAATGGAGTGCAATAGCGGCCGCAAGGTGTTAGGCGGCGGTATTGGACTTTTGAGATCTCAGACCCATCCCTAGTGATAACACAGGCTGCCGGCATGTCTTTATGAATGGAAATAAATATCGAATAAAAGAAACAACGATGAAAACCCGACTATACTCTGGTTTTCGGGGGTCCTGGCGCTCAACTTTCGGCGAGTTAACCCTAGATCTTAGATCCTAATATGAAAAACGATGTGATTTAATGTTCTATGTCTTACCTTGACTTTGTCTATTTTGCTGCTATCTATTTTATGCTTTATGTCTGCACTTTATGCATTGCTCTTGATCTGCCAATGTTGTGCTCATTTTATGCCTGTCTTTTTGTACTGCTGTGAATCACTTTGAGCTGCAATTCTTGTATGAAAGGTGCTATACAAACACAGTGTATTATTATTATTATTATTATTATTATTATTATTATTATTATTATTATTATTATTATTATTATTATTATTATTATTATTATTATTATTATTATTATTATTATTATTATTATTATTATTATTATTATTATTATTATTATTATTATTATTATTATTATTATTATTATTATTATTATTATTATTATTATTATTATTATTATAAATTATTATAGTTTGCTTCATTAATTAAAGGGTGTGAATTTAAGTGTTCTCTAGTGCCTTTTGTCCGCTTTAAGGTGGTGGTATAAGTTAAAGGTGGTGGTGTCGAAGTTAAAAAAATCCTTGCCCGCTTATGCGGGCACCTATCTGGGCTATGCCCCGGATCTCCTACGATCCTAAATCCGCCCCTGTTCCCACGGTCCCACCCACAGATTGTCCTTCTGCTCCAGGGATTGAACCGGCAACCTTATGGTCACAAGCCTGGTACTCTAACCTTTGAGCTCAAAAACCTGAGTTAACTGTATAGGTCTGCATCAAAACAATTCACTACACAAATATGTGATACACCTTACAGTAGGTACATTCTACCCTGTTTGCCTAAAAGTAATCTTCACACTATTTCTCCATTGATAGAGAGCTCAAAATGACGAGCAGGAAAAGATTGAAAAGCACATGAAGTCGTCCAAAGACAAGGAGGACACCAAGCCGCTTGACAAGCCCGAACAGTAAGATTCTAATTTGTTAGCTTGAATCCAATTATTTTATAGGTCATAGTTCATAGCAATAAAAATTAAGGCTGTCAAAGTTTAACGTTTAACGTTTAAATTTTTTTTTATAATAATATTGATACTCTCATTGATACTATGTTTGTTTCTGACTCAAAGTGGGAGAGCTGGGAGAGTGTGTGTATGAGAGAGAGAGGGGGGGCGGGGGGTGAGTCCTCAGCCCTTGTGTGGGTGAATGTAACAAGTTCCCAACGTTTTCGTTCTCCTATTATTTCATGCACACTTTATTAATTGTTTTAAATTATTATTTTCTTTTTAAGTTATTTTGTGCATCACTCTGTTTTGAATTTTAATTTGCAATGTATGAGTGTCATCCTTTTGTGTTACATGGCTGCATAAAGCAAGCATTTGTTGACTCGCGAGTTAACTATGGACAATCATGCGATTAATCAGATTAAATATTTGAATCGATTGACAGCCTTAATAAAAATGCTTTAGTCTGACAAGTTTATAACCTAAGCATTCATGTGTTACCGTATCCCGCTGATTGATTAGCTGCCTTCAAAGGGCTCTATTGGGCTGGTTTTCTAAGCTAGCACAAATATACTGGTATACTGGAAACTAGAGATCTTGAGGAATCCAAAGATACCAGTCATGTCATGCTAGCTTACTGGCTAGCTTACTGGCTCAACCTACTGGCTATAATTTCCTCCAACGTTGAACTATTTTAAGCTAGCTTAAATTTGTCACGGCATACAGGGCATACAGTGAAATGCGGGTGGTCATGCCCGCAGCGATTGTGCAATAATACAAGTAATAAGAATAAGACATAACAGGTATAGACTGTAGACTGTAGTTTTCCTGAAGCAACCTCACATCCAATAGCTTGGAGCCAAAGTAGGCTACTCATAAATTAGGCTATATTTCAGGATTAGGTAAAGGGAATAAACTGACATCTGGATTTTCCTCTAATTAGAAGTGCATCCAACAACTTCCTGGATATTTAACTGACTAGATATTCACTTATAAACAGCTAAAAACCATTTAGCTTTATGGGAAGAAAATGTACTGTACCTGTCCCCCAAACAAGGGGCGTGGCTTTGAGTACTGTCAGTTGTGATGTCAAAGTGTGTCCAAGGGACGCAACGGTTGTGATTGGAGGACCAAGAAAAGAGGGCGGGTTTGAGATAGGTCCATTTAATGTCATGATGTTCTGAGATGTTTTGTGGTGACGGGTCTTGTCCTCTATAAGGTTTCTCTTCCAGTTGTCCCGAATCCCAGACTTCTCTGGACGGGTGTTCTGCATCCTGTTCCAGTCCACCTTCTCTGATTGCGTCTCCTCCGTCCTGCGCAAAGTAGAAATCCTTCAGAGAGTGTGCAACGTGAGTCACTCAGCTCCCTTTTCCCTCTTATATCTTCTGTCACCTCATGGAACTTCCTGTTCTTCCTTTTGACTGACTCACTGTTGTTTCTCACCTGTGTGTGTGTGTGTGTGTGTGTGTGTGTGTGTGTGTGTGTGTGTGTGTGTGTGTGTGTGTGTGTGTGTGTGTGTGTGTGTGTGTGTGTGTGTGTGTGTGTGTGTGTGTGTGTGTGTGTGTGTGTGTGTGTGTGTGTGTCTGTGTCTGTGTCTGTGTCTGTGTCTGTGTCTGTGTGTGTGTGTGTGTGTGTGTGTGTGTGTGTGTGTGTGTGTGCGTGCGTGCGTGCGTGCGTGCGTGCGTGCGTGCGTGCGTGCGTGCGTGCGTGCGTGCGTGCGTGCGTGCGTGCGTGCGTGCGTGCGTGCGTGTGTGTGTGTGTGTGTGTGTGTCTCCAGACACTCCAGAACGGGGAGTGTGTGATGCAGGTACTTGGCCTGGTACTGGCCTTCGGCAACTACATGAATGGAGGGAACCGTTCTCGAGGGCAGGCCGATGGCTTCACTCTGGACATCCTGCCAAAACTCAAGGACGTCAAGAGCAGTGTGAGTGCCTTAATCTTTGGCCGGACTCGGAGGACCAACCTACAATAGTGAATGTCCCTAACTGATGACTGCCTGCCTGGCTGACTCCCCATTGTTGAAACACGCATGCATGAGTGTCATGGCCAGGTCGGGTTTGCCTATTCTTGTTTTGAACTACCAGTAATTACATTTTCTTAATCCTTACATAATGTGTCCTCAAACCCCAAATTGTACAGTTAGTCATTAAATCATTAAATAAACCCAGAATCAACATACAATAATAGATACTGTGCATACATACTGTGCTGTGCATACATACTGTGCATACATACATACATACATACATACATACATACATACATACATACATACATACATACATACATACATACATACATACATACGTACGTACGTATACATACATACATACATACATACATACATACATACATACATACATACATACATACATACATACATACATACATACATACATACATACATACATACATACATACATACATACATACATACATACATACATACATACATACATACATACATACATACATACATACATACATACATACATACATACATACATACATACATACATACATACACACACAGATAATGTGATGGCTCAGCCTGTCGTGCTGCACATTCACGCCCAAGCCATTCACAAAACCCACACATTCAGATTCACATTCTAGAAGGCCCACCCCTCTATAACTACAGTATTAACCCACCTTACCAAAATGTCACCGGCTAATAGAGAGTTGGTAATTCCTCCCGAGAGTCGCCACCAAAACTACACCACTACCCTATTGGTAGGCCTATTGCATCCGTTGAGCATAGATCAAAAACGAGGGAAATATCTAATTCTGGCATTGAGCGGCTAAAAGCTGCCAAGGAAGGAAATGCTGATGTAAAAAGAACTTCCACGTCACCGGGATGCTGCTAGCTAGCTAACCTGGAAGATAATGGCTAGATATCATCCACATTACAGCAGGCTGTACCTCTGACCATGGGAGAACTCTCTGTGCACTCCTGGAGAAACTATGACACCATGGCAGCCTCATGAATGTCCGCCATAGTTGACACTGATCTGGGGTTAGTTAACAATTAATAATATTAATAATACATTCAATTTGTAGTGCACTCTACATTTGGAAACCTACATTTGGAGTGCTACAGGGTAAAAACATAGGATTTAAAAACATAGGCAATTAAAAAAACAAGGTTTGTGTTGGCGGAGCGAAGGTTACGAGTGGAGGGTTCTGGGGTGAGGAGATCTTTGAGGTAGGGGGGGGGGGGGGGGGGTGGCATTTCCATGGATGCACTGATGGGTCAGAAGTCCGGGTGGTGATGGGGAGCCAGTGAAGTGAGTGGAGGATGGGTGTGGTTGTGTTCCTGAGGTGGATAAAAGGAGGTTTTGCATAGGTGTTTGATGTGGGCCTCAAAGTTTAGGTGAGGGTACATTTTCACACCCAGGTGGATGACGGTGGATGAGAGGGGAAGGTCATGGCCGGAGAAGGAGATGCTGGTTATGGGGGAAGATTGGACCTGGTGGGGGGTGCCAATTAGGATGGCTTCGATTGTTGAGCTGTTTAGTTGTAGGAAGTTTGATTTCATCCACGACTTTATCTCCTCCAGGCAGGAAGTGAGGGTGGATGATGGGGATGGTGATGGCAGGGCTGCAGATGATGGTGATGGCAGGGCTGCAGAGGGGGGTGAGTCAGTTTTAAGGTACAGTTGTGTGTCATCAGCGTAGCAATGGAAATAGATTCCATGCTGGCTGATGACATGGCTGAGGGGGAGCAGGTAGAAGGTAAAGAGGACAGGACCGAGGACGGATCCTTGGGGGACACCACAGGTGAAAGGAAGGACACATACTCAGTTCTGTCGGAGAGGTAAGATTGGAACCAGTTGAGGGCACAGTCAGAAAGTCAGATGGAGAGTAGACGGTTGAGGAGGATGTGATGGTCGATAGTGTCAAATGCTGCGGTTAAATCAAGCAGGATTGGAGGAGTGAAGAGGAGGCAGTGGGGGCAGGTGGAGTGGAGGGGCTGGTGAGAAGGGACCGGATGGTGTCGACTTTGGTTCTGAAGAAGGTAATGAAGTTATTGCACTGTTCTTCTGTGATGTCTGTGTGTGTGAGAGTTTGCGTTTTGAGAAGTTGATTTATGGTGGAGAATAGCTGCTTGGAGTTGCCCAGGCTGTTGTTAACTATGTTGGAGTAAAACTGTGAATGTGCGTCTCTGAGGGATTTTGAGTAGGCCTTTTGGTGGTCTTTGTAGGCCGTTTTGTGGGCGGTGAGGCCTGTGGCCTTGAGGTGTCGCTCAAGGACACGCCCAGTTATCTTCATTTTTCGCAGCTCGTATAGGTGAACCAGGGGGCTGAGCGTGAAAAAGTCACCATTTTTGTTTTGACTGGGGCGTGGGGATCCAAGAGGCTGGTCAGGGTATTATTGTAGAAAGCCAATGAATCACTGGCTGATGAGAAGTTTGCAGGGGAGAGGTGCTGGAGGTCCAGAGTTATGGCGCCTGTGTTAATGTTCTTGATATTACTGAAGGAGATTTGGCGCTTGGGCTTGGTGTGAGGGGGTGGAAATGGTAGCTCCAATGCAATGACCCTGTGATCAGACACACCCAGGTCATACACAAGGAGATTGCTGATGGGGGCAGAGTCAGTGATAACCAGATCTAATGTGTGGCCCATGTTGTGTGTTGGCACGTTGACATGTTGAGTGAGGTTTAGGCAGTCCAGTAATTGACTGATTGACTGATAGGAGACCTACTCCTATCTGAGCTCCGGGAGGGTCATCAAAGAGAAGTCGCCTATTCTCGGTCCTTGCCCCACAATGGTGGAACGAACTTCCCACCACAGTTAGGACAGCCGAAACTTGTCCAATCTTTCGCAGTCGACTAAAGACGCACTTATTCAATCATTATCTAAAAATTAAATTAAAATTAAAATAATCTAACCCTAAAAGCCTGCAAGGGCCCACATGTAGGCCCTTTTTAGGACGATTTTCCCACCGGCACTTTGGCGACCACTAGTGGCTCCGGTGTGCATATTTTGTAATACAATATATATATCGAATTGAAGCCCCATTTGTTGCCTGTCGATAGCCCTTTCAGGTGACAAAGGTGATAGCCCTTTTTTGAGTTACATGCCGATATTTGAGGCTTGTGCAAAGTACACAGTATTGCGCAAAATACCACTCCAGACTCTTGGGGCTATAGTTCCGTCAATCATTTGGCGATCTCGAAAGTTATTGTGGAGGGTTGTAGCCAATGAGTGTGGCTTTCCAATGATACCCCACCTGGGGATGTAGGAATCAGGGATCTAGCAAGCGAAAACAGGAAGAGAAAAACAGCAGAATGAATTGAAGTCTATGAGAAAACTGATTTTTTCTTTTGTACACAGTTTACCAAAATCACTCCTAATCACTAATTTCTGAATGGATCGTTATGAAATTTGGACATGTACTACATAATGCTATGGATCTCTAAAGCCATACCACTTTCTGGGGAAATACTACCTCTGGACTACTAACTACTACAGAAAAACTTGAGTAACAAGTTTTTCTACAGCTCAAGTTCAGACCTATGTTACTCTATTTCATTAGCACTAAAAGTGATCTTTCTTTATTGTATCATAAACTTCAGAATGTTATCTTTCAAAAGAGACCAGGCTCATGCATGTGCTATACGTATAAAGTATAGTATTTTGGTCTGCAAAAAAAGTATGCAGTCCTACGAAAGCTAAAATGGCCACTTTTGGGGGCGCAAGTTAAATCTAACCCTAACTAACCTTACTGTCATGCACTTGTCCTAATATACTAACCAACACTATAGCACTCAACACTTTGATGAACATTGTTACTCAGCTGATAGAGTTGTACCCTTCCAGCTGTCTTGTTGTACAAAACTTGTAAGTCGCTTTGGATAAAAGCGTCCGCTAAATGACAAAATGTAAATGTAAATGTAATTGTAAAAAAGCAGATGCAGAGTGGCAGGAGGGGGTGTCAACATGAATGTTGATATCTCAGAGAATAATGATATTGGGAGATGTTGTGCAGAGGGTTGTGAGTAGGTCATGCATTTCTGGGATAAAGGCAGAGTTTGGTTTGGGTGGGCGGTAAATGAGCAGTATTGTCGTGGGGGAGGGGGGTTTGCATTTAAATGCTAGGCATTCAAATTACGAACAATTGCCCTCTCTCGGTGCACCTGCTACTAAAAACAATGTAACAATGGCCACTAGTCATTGATAGATAAAAGTGCTAGGATTCTGAGAAAATATTCCAATAAAACATACTCTTGAAAGGGCCAAAACCAAACTAGGGTTGGGTGGCAGAGAAGTGAATCCATCATCAGCACCATAAAGGCTGCTCCACCTTGAAGCGTGAAGAAGACCATTTTTGTGTGCAGATTGGTAGAAAAGGTGGTAGAAAAGAAGCCAGCATTGTTTACTGTCCCTTATTCAATAATCATGGATGGGCTTTGTAGGGCTTTGTTAAGACCCCATTGTGTCAAAATCACTGCCATATAAGGACACTGTAGTTGCTGTTTTCTTTAAGTTTTTCTTTTAGCAGTGGTGGAATGAGTGAGGTACCCATAAAGAACATCAAACTTTCCATCAGCTGAAAGTTATGACAGCCTGGCCATGGCTGTGTTTGATGCATTACTCACACAAACGGCATGACTCACCCCCCAATTCCTAAACTGGCTGTCACTATACATTGTTTGCCTCGTACAAATTAAAACATTCTGTCCCCGAGATGATTAGATTAATAAATGAAGGGAATTTGAGTTTATTTATTTGGATCCTTTTTTTTTCTTTCTTTCAGGATAACTCCCAGAGTCTTTTGTCTTACATCGTTGCTTACTATCTAAGGCACTTTGATGAGGTATGTTTTGGTTCCTGTTTATTTGAATCACTTTCAGTTTTACTCTTGATTTGCTCAGAAATCCTTCCAGGACCCTTCTTTTCATCTTCTCTCTTGCCAGAGGATACCGTAGCTTATCCTTTATCAAATTATTTATGTTCCTTTTCCTCATTTACGACAGAAACAAATCTCTCTCTCTCTCCCCCACTCTCTCTTCCTCCCTCTCCCTCTCCTCTCTCTTTCTCGCTCCCTCTCCCCCATCTCCCTCTCTCCATCTCTCCCTCTCTCCGTCTCTCCCTCTCCCCCATCTCCCTCTCTCCCTCCCTCCCTCCCTCCCTCCCTCCCTCCCTGTGTTGGGTCTGGGTTCGTTCAGACCTGCAGTCTGTTCACTGGCAGAGCATCCAACGGAGCTGTAGTGTAAATAATTAGGTTTACCAGATGAGATGAGCTCAGAGGGGAGTGTTGTGCCAAAGTCAACCTGCTTGACATGACTGCAGCTCTCCTAATGGCTTTGTAGGAGCAGTGATGGACAGGATGGATGGATGCATGCGTTGATTTACATGGCTCCTCACTATAGACGGTGGTCATTACCTTATCTTATTGATGATATTTAGATGACCATCATGCAGGGTGGAAGACATCCATTTCAACATTACCTGGTGTGTGTGTGTGTGCGTGTGTGTGCGTGTGCGTGTGCGTGTGTGTGTGTGCGTGTGCGTGCGTGTGTGTGTGTGTGTGTGTGTGCGTGTGTGTGTGTGTGTGTGTGTGTGTGTGTGTGTGCGTGTGTGTGTGTGTGCGTGTGTGTGTGTGTGTGTGTGTGTGTGCGTGCGTGTGTGTACTGAAAAAGTGTGTTGGTAATAATGAGGATGATTGACTTTGACATTGTTGTTGCTCGCTGTGTTTCCACCAGGATGCCGGCAGAGAGACCTGTGTCTACCCTCTCCCTGAGCCCCAGGACCTTTTCCAGGCCTCCCAAATGAAGTTCGAGGACTTTCAGAGAGATCTCCGTAAGCTGAGGAAAGACCTCAATGGTGTGTCTGCCGTCCCATTCTCCCCGCAAATATTTGTGTTCCGTGTGAGCCCGTGCAAAGCCTTTAAACTACTGTATTTACAACACACTTGCCAGGTAGTAGGCCCTGAAGTTGAATCTACAACAGGTGTCATAATCGTGTTTATGATACCGTTACACAGGGATTTATGTATAAGTATAAATCATGTATTCATCCAACCACATCTCCCCCACAATGGAAGAAAATAAGTAAAAAAATCACTAAACGTGCCCGGCTATGGTCATGTTTGGATCGCAGGAGCGGGTCAACGGAGAGATAGCATCTGTTTGTCGTACAGACAACCAAACCAGAAGCAGATGTGGGTTGTCAGAACTAGACTCCTGTTGGACCCGGCGTGCTTTCACTGTCCTCGAGAAGTGCAGATCAAAATATAGAGGAGCCCAGGTCGGGGACCTGTAACACCAATAATCACTAATATTCCAAAACCTCAAAAGCATTTTTTTTCCCCATCAGAATATAGTCAGATTTCGTTTTATTTTCTCCAAAAGACCTTATATCAATCTAATACCTCTTACTATAATATATACTATGAATGTCAGTCATAAAGATTTAAGTGTATCAGTTTCAAAAGATTTGTAAACTTTGTTAACCTGACCCGTCAGATGGTCTGTTACACAGAACCATCTGGGAAGTCGTCCTTTGAAACTGTTTGGAATAGGGCCGGCGCCACACAAAAAAAAAAACGGTTACACCTAAACCACGCCTGTAGCTGTCAGTAGTTCCTCAAAGGACGCTGATCTGTCTGAACCACTGTGGGGTCGGGCACAAGCCCATAACTTGAATCAATCTGACAAAATGGATTCTCATGTGATCTTGCGAAGCCAGCTGCCATGGAAGGTTAAAAGTCTATTTCGCCACCAAAAAGGTGGGTGAACTGAATTTAGGTGGGATGCCTGTGCTCCCCATATAATGCCCCTCAGAGTGGGACAAATAAAAATACAGAGTGTGCCAACATGGTTCAGATTCAGATTCAGATTCAGATTTCTTTATTCACCATATTGTACAGGTACAAATGGAACGTGATTTGACATTTCAGTGCATGATTATTCACAAATAGGAACAACAAAATAATAATAATGATAAATAAATAAGTGCAAAACACGACAGAACAGTGAGACAACAATAAGACAGTAAAGTGCAGTGGTAGTGGTAGGGGACATGGATACAGTGCAGCATAGTTCAAGTCCAGAAGTCCAGCCCTAGCAGCTCGCCATAGAGGGGGGGTGGAGCAGGGGGACACCTGACTCGTTAACCAGGCGAGCCGCTGAGGGGAAGAAACTCAGTCTGTGGCGGGACTTTAGTGTCTTGGGCAGCCGTAGCCGCCTGCCGTGGGGGAGCATGTTGAAGAGGTTGTGACCCGGGTGGGCGGGGTCTGCCATGATCTTCCTCGCCCTCCTCAAGGCCCTGGTGGAATGTAGGGACTCGAGGGAGGGAAGGGGGCAGCCGATCACCCTCTCCGCCGAGCGTATCACCCGCTGCAGCTTGGCCTTGTCTCTGACCGTGGCTGCAGGGAACCAGGTGATGATGGAGAGGGTGAGGATGGACTGGATGATGGCGGTGTAAAACTGGACCATCATGGTCCTCGACTTTCTGACCTACCGACTGGTTCACTTACAGGGTCGGGAAGATTTCTTTCTAAATGCAATCCATTATGATTACTAACTGTCATCTGGGTGGCATGGTGGCGCAGTGGGGTTAGCACTGCCACCTCACATCAAGAAGGTCCTGGGTTCTAACCCCAGGGGGGCGCAGTGGCTAGCACTGCCACCTCACAGCAAGAAGGTCCTGGGTTCTAACCCCAGGGGGGCGCAGTGGTTAGCACTGCCACCTCACAGCAAAAAGGTCCTGGGTTCTAACCCCAGGGGGGTGCAGTGGTTAACACTGCCACCTCACAGCAAGACGGTCCTGAGTAAACAAACAAACATGTTCCTGAGTAATCAAACAAAAGGAGAAAGTGAGACGCCAGTGAATGTAACCAACAACAGAAAAAGAAACCAAACAAAAACACAATAAAAACGTGTTTTGCATTGACTGGCAGTTCACTTTCCTTGTTGTTTCACTGTTGTGCTGCTGTCAAGTCAAACTGGATCTCTACACCTCCAGGGCCCTATTCCCTGTACCTGGTTCAACTAAGTCGATCAAAAGTCCCATTAGCCAGATTCAATTAACCCGATGATTGAAACCAGGCTGTCCCTGTTCCTCGAAGGCTGATCCACTCTCGTTAATTTGAACCAGACTTGAGTACTCAGGATAATTGCGTGTGGCCGTCTCACCTGAAAAGGCAGCAGATGTCGATCGCCGAAATCCTGATTTTCTAACGGGCAAAAACAGAAACATTTATGAATTTGTGTCATCAGCGAATAATATAGGTGACAATAAACTGGATGCATTTGCAAGATCATTCACATAAATCAAAACAACAAGGGTCCTAGAATGGACCCTTGTGGAACACCACATTTTAGTACAGCTAGCTGTGATCGATTACCATTGAAAACTACAAATTGCTTTTTGCTGTTTAAGTAATTCTCAACCCATTGTATAACCTGTTTTTAAGACCATAACATGACATTTTTGATAATACAATTTCATGATTCACTGTGTCGAAAGCCTTTGATAAATCTAAGAAAATGCCTAAGGTATATTCATTTTTCTCCAGTGCAGCGGTAATCTTTTCTCTAAGGTGCAAACGTCCACGTCACGTCCACGTCATGAAGTCCGTCAAACAGCGCATCTCCTCAGACATTTGAATCCCAGTTACAATATCACAATAACGTGTGAGTGACAGTGATACAATGCAACAATCCACAGATTCAGATTCCTCGTAATTCACATCCACAATCCACGCGTAAAGACGCTTCAATTTATGCTTGAATGAAACACAATCCGGGCGCTCCGGTTAAGCAAATACATCCACAGCGGAAAATATTAAACGAATCAGAGCCAAACGCCTGTTTATGACATGCATTATTTAGGACAAAGTAAATCCATAGCCTGAATATGATTTATTATCAGCATTTTAGGTCTATTATTTTACATTTCAAAAGCCCCCTCTAGAAAAACGAAGCGCAAAAACATAATTCGGAATGGTATAATGGGATCTGTGAGGAAGGGAGCTGGCATTTTTTTGCAAGGGAGTGGCCAGTTTATCCAGCTAACTGAACTAAACCTGCGCTGGAGCAGGTTAAATTTTTTTCGATCGGTTGCCATAGTGATTTAGACAAACCTTCATGGAACCGAAAAGCTTGACTTATGTCAAGTTATCCTGAAGATTATCCGGCTAACTCAGTTAGCCACGTATGGGGAACAGGGCCCCTGAACCCAGACCTGGACCCCCCCCCCCCCTTCCACACACACACACACACACACACACACACACACACACACACGCACACGCACACGCACACGCACACACACACACACACACACACACACACACTGTCAGGTCAAACTGCAGCTCTCACACTGACTGCAAATTCTTTACCAATAAATATAAAGTGTGTTTAGGTGTTCTAAAGTGGTTAAAGTGGGTGCTGCAGTGAGTTGTTTGTTTAAAGTGAGTGTGTGCGTGTGGATGTGTGTGCTGTGAGTGCATTTGATGGTTGTTACTGTTAGTGTTATTGTTCGTTGAGCATCCTGATGGCCTGGGGATAGAAGCTTCTTCTGAGTCTCTCTGTGCTTGCCATGAGACTCCGGTATCGCTTGCCTGACCGCAGCAGTTCAAAGAGGCAGTTGTTTGGGTGGCTGGAGTCTTTGATAATTCTCTTAGCCTTGCCCAGGCATGCACCGCTTGTTGTAAATGTCCTGGAGAGTGGGAAGCCCCCCTCCAATTGTGCGTTCAGCTGAACGGGCCACTCTCTGTAGTCTGCTACGGTCTTGTGCGGTGCTATTCCCAAACCAGGAGGTGATATTGCCAGTCAGGATGCTCTCTATTGTGCATGAGTAGAAGTTCTTAAGGATCTTCTGACTGACTTGGAACTTCCTTAGGCGCCTGAGGAAGTAGAGGTGTTGCCGTGCCTTCTTCACAACACTGTCAATGTGTGTGGTCCATGTCAAGTCCTCGGATATGTGGACTCCGAGGTACTTAAAACTGTTCACTCTCTCAACCGGTGCCCCGTCGATGCTGAGGGGGCTGTAGTCCCTGACTCCAACCTCCTAAAGTCCACAATCATCTCCTTTGTTTTGCTGACGTTCAGAGAGAGGCTGTTCTCTTGACACCATCCCGCTAGAACCTTGACCTCCTCCAGGTAGGCCCTCTCGTCGTTTGCAGAGATCAGGCCCACCACTACTGTGTCGTCAGCAAATTTGATGATTGTGTTGCTGTTCCGCTGTGCCACACAGTCATGTGTGTACAGGGAGTAGAGGAGGGGACTCAGAACACAGCCCTGGGGGGCCCCTATGTTGAGAGTGATGGATGAGGAGGTGCAGTTGCCTGCTCTCACCACCTGGGGTCGGCCCGTCAGGAAGTCCAAGACCCACTGGCAGAGGTCATAGTTCAAGCCCAGGTCCCTGAGCTTGGCTATGAGTTTGGAGGGGACTATGGTATTGAATGCTGAGCTGTAGTCGATGAACAGCATTCTCACATAGTTCCCATGCCTCTTGTCCAGGTGTGATGCTGCTGTGTGCAGCACATGGCGTCCTCCGTGGACCTGTTGGGGCGGTATGCAAATTGCAGGGGGTCCAGGTTGATGGGGAGGGAGGAGCAGATGTAGCCCTTTACTAGCTTCTCAAAGCACTTCATGGCTATGGAGGTGAGAGCTACAGGGCGGTAGTCGTTGAGGCAAGCAGGCTTGGATTTGTTTGGGTACAGGGATAATAGTGGACTTCTTCAGACAGGTGGGGATGACAGCCTGTTCCAAGGACAGGTTAAATATGTCAGTGAATACCGGGGCCAGTTGGTCGGCACAGACTTTTAGGACGCGGCCAGGGATACCGTCTGGTCCTGTTGCCTTCCTGATATTCACTTTCTTAAAGGTCCTCCTCACCTCATGTTCTGTTACCCTGAACACTGAGTCTCCATCAACAGTGTCCCCCCCTCCATTGCAGTGGTTTGTAGGCTGGTGTTGTTATTCACAGCCTCAAACCTCGCATAGAAGGTATTGAGATCATTTGCTAAGGAGATGTCACTGTTCAGCTTGAGGGAGCACACTGCTTTTAACAGGAGAGATCAGTTTGAAGAACATTGGCTCTCATTCCCGAACGGATTTACGACAAAAAATGTCCTCTTAGGCAGATTTCTGCCCATTTAAGACATATTAGCGCTAGTAGCGCGATTGCCCAAATTTTCCTGAGATCGGATTTGACCATGGCTGAGAGCACAATTTTAAAGTGCTGAGAAGCACACTTATGATTGATTGACTAATTGGAAATTGTATTAACTTGACAGACTGTGTTCTCTTAGTGATTCCTTCATGTCAACGCTACAGGCCTCCTTGGAATTAATGACTTAATCATAATTAAAATAAATATGACAATATTTGTAAGATAAGAAATTACGCATTTGATGTCGGAAAAATAAATTATATGGATTCATCTGATCAAATCAAATCAAATGTATTTGTAAGGCCCGACAATACACGTTAATGTCCCCATGGGCCGGACACGTCTTTTTTAAACAAGTCAAGAAGAAATATCACAATAAGTCAAAAACAAAACAAGAACACCATAAGGTCCAACAAATTTAAAATAAATGCAAAATAAATGAATAAATGAATGCAACACTCCCAGACATACCCCACGCGAAGGTAAGGAAAAACTCACTAAAACCTAGCAATAGGAAAAAAATGCACCACAGGCAATGTGGAGGAGAGAAACCTTAGAAGGGCCATTCAAGGGGAGATCTCCCTTCTTAGATGTTGGTGATAGTAGTGTTGCAGACGGACAGTTGGTAAGCATGCACTCATGTGTGTAGTGAAACACAGAGTGCATGCAATAGCAACTGAACATTTTGAAAAATTTAAGATAGAGCTGATAGCGATAGCAACTGAACATGTTGAAAGATTAAAGATAGAGCTGATAGCGGATCTATTTGAGGCACAGGGGAGGCGCAAAGAGGGTCGCGTCCTCCCCGTCTTAATCACGGGACGTTCAACACTCCAGTCACCACTACGAGACAGCCGGAGACAGGGAGACAGGAGGGCACGCAGAGAGGGTCGCATCCTCCCGGTCTTCATCACGGGACGTCCGACACTCCGGTCATCACTCCGGGACAGCCACTCACAGGGAGACAGGGAGACGGGACAGGCGTTAGACAGCTCGCGAGATTGTGATGGGCGGACATAGCAATAGATACAAGTAGTAAGCATATATATGAATAGAATAGATATATGAAGTAAGCATATAATGTGAATAGAATAGAAGTACTTAACCCAGCAATGAAACCACGTTGACAGACCACGGACAGAAGACGGTAAGAAGCTGATCCATGGCCTCGGTGGTGCACGTAGAACAATCACTGCAATCTTGGCCAAGACCCCGAGACATCCACCACCTTGGTCAGCACTACGAGACAAGCACTCAGAGAGATGGGGGGGGAGCAATTAATACATGTAGTGAGCATATGGTGACATGGTGACAGTAGAATCATAGTATATAAGAAAATTGTGAAATAGAGTAATAGATAGAACTACTGCAAGCGTATGGATACAGGATGCCCGTATGCCCCGTGGGGGCAGGAGGAATCACTCAGAAGGTTCAGCACTACAGGCCAGACAGAAGGCGATATGAAGCTGTTCCATGGGACCGGTTGAGACAGAGACAGAGGTTAAAAGGTTCTCCCATGTCTGCAGAAAAGCAGACATGGGAGAAAATAGACATCCTAACTGTGTGTGTGTGTGTGTGTGTGTGTGTGTGTGTGTGTGTGTGTGTGTGTGTGTGTGTGTGTGTGTGTGTGTGTGTGTGTGTGTGTGTGTGTGTGTGTGTGCGCGCGCGCGCGCACGCTGCGGCAGGTGTACCACGAGCTGTACTATATATGATGCCAATACATTAATCTAATCTAATTTTGATGCGTCGCAAGACTCGCAAAGTGCTTCCGCGTCCATTTTCACACGGCTGCATCATTAGTTGCTTCATAAGGAGCTCTGGAGGCGTTGTTTTGTATGCAAATTACCTGAACGGGGGTGCCATTCCCCAACGCAGATATCACAGGTGTGATTGTTTGAGCCACTTAAGACATAATACCAGCGTGTTGAGGACTCAGAGTGAACTTGTCATTGATTCTGTCTCAGTGGGTTCCAAGATAAGTCTTCCAAGAGAACCCATTGGGTCTCATTCACCAAGGACTTATGACAAAAAGGGCTTTCTCTTAGGGCCATTTGAGACCTTTTCGGGCCAATTTTGGGATTCACCAACCGTCCCAATAAAACATATATCATTTATATTATATTATAATACATTGGGTCTCATTCTCCAATGGATTTACGACAAGAAATGTGCTCTTGGGCCGATTTGAGACATACAGTATTAGGGCCGGTTGTGGGATTCCCATGTATGTCATGTATGTCATATATGTCCTGATGAATTGAAAATGGGGGACCCTGATGTAAACAAGACGAACGTCTTTCTCTGGTCTGCATCCCCTTAACAATTGTGTGTATTGAGCTGTACTGTATTGTACCCATTCTGCAATCTGTTAATAAAGTTTTCAATCAATCAATCAATCAATCAATCAATCCCTAAGATTGGATTTGGCCGTGGCTGAGAGCAGGATTTACGAGTTGTAAACAAGCTGTATTATATATGATGACAATACATTAATCTAATCTAATTTTGATCGGCCACCATTTTCACACGGCTGCATCATCAGTTGCATTCTAATGAGCTGGACAGGTGTGTCTAACTATCGACTTTTTGCGATTTCATTTGCACACTGCCCTATTGGCTGCCTTATAAGGAGCTTCGGAGGCGTGGTTTGTATGCAAATGTCCTGGACGGGGACACGCGTTCACGTTTCAGAATGGTGACATTCCTCAATGCCGGCATCCCAGCTGTGATCGTTTGAGCCACTTAAGACATCTTCCCCATGCGTTGGGGAATCAGAGTGAACATGTCGTTGATTCTGTCTCAGTCGGTTCCAAGATGGTTGCCCTAGGAGAAGTCTTTGGAAAATATTGGAGAATGAGACCCATTGTCTATATTCATGTCTTGCCCGAAAAGGTCTCAAATGGCCCTAAGAGAAAGCCCTTTTTGTCGTAAGTCCGTTGGTGAATGACACCATTCTCCATGCAAGGTTAATTTAACTTAGCTGAACTGTGCATGTAACTGTTATGTTCACAACCCAGATAGGCAGCCGATAAGAATGTTTGTGTGTATGTATATGATGGGGTGCACTGTTTAAGTTGGGGATGTATTGATGTATGGTTTAAGTGTTTAAGAATGTTGCATTCACTAGCACATAACATTAGTCACAAGAGTGGTGATTTTTGTATGTTGCATAGCTAATTTAGATAACTGAGTTATATGATGCATAATGTAGAGCACCAGCAATGCATGCTGGTAGAGAGTAATTTAATTTACTTTAACTTCTACAATGTGTATTTTATTGCTTGTATTTTTCTGTGTTTCTGTGCTAAGGTTTTTTACCTAAATGCTAAATTATTAAAACCAAAACCATCTACTGGCTAAAACATGGCTGAAGTAAAAAAAAAAAAAGAAAAAAAAAAATTGATGAATGAATGGAAAATAACTTTGAATATCAATAAAGGGGAAAAAGAAGGTAATTCGTCTGGTAATTTGAGTGAAACCCAGTTAACCCTTCGGGTGAACATACCATATCCTTCTCAAGTTGGGGACAGTGCACAAGTTCAAAACATACAACTTGACAGCTGCTGTTTCGTATTGAGTAATCAAACAAATATTACCGTATTTGTAACTTGCAGGTTCATTCATCCATCCATCCATTCATTAATTTGTTGATCTTTAAGCCGATTGATTGGATAACTGATGTGCTATGCACGCCCCACTACTAGCACTGACCTTATAATGATTTTAAGATCTAAGCAGGTCTAAGCAGGGGCTTCATATGCTGTATTTAGTCTTCGTAAACACATAAGAGGCTTACAGGGAATTACTGTGCATGGCTCAGCCGGGCTGGGAGAGTTTGTGTGGAGTCATTATTTGCTGGCATATCATAATGACCAGGAGCTCAGAAGAAGTGTGGAGATCAGATTACGCTCAGAGAGCAAAGCTGATGGGTTGACGCTCAACAATTCAGTGCAACCTAATGAAAGAGGCAATGGGGAAATAGTCACTTTCATTACTCGGCATCGCCTCACTCGGCACGTAGAACACTTTCCAATTCAGGTGCCTACAGGTGGTAAAAAGCTAACGCGTGTTCTGGGTCGAGTGTGTCCATGCATGTGTCTGGTGTGCACGCAGTGCGCATACAAGTCTGCATACATGTGTGAGCGCCCGCGTTGTGCTTGCATCTCGATTAGAGAATAATTCCCCAAACCTATCGTGTTTTATGTATCTGCTCTGCTAAACCAATCATCCGACCCTTATCCATGTTGTCTCGCCAAATATTGTTTTTCCTGTTCGAACAATCAATCTTTTTGGCTTGCTCATTATTTGCAATTCATAAAGATGGAGTTACCCGCAGGGGACGTCGCCTTGCGTCTGGTTTGCCCCCAGGTGGCGGCGCCGCAAGCTGGCCCAACATAAATGCGTCATCACTTGCCGTACCTGCAGAGCTCTCCGTTACCTCGTGCGGCCGGCTGAGCTCTCTAGCAGACGCCGGCTTCGATGACAGAACCCTGAGGGGGTGGGGGTGAGGGGGGGGGGGGGGGGGTTGGATACGGAGGCGGCTACACAGAAATGGCTCGCCGGCTCTGTCCCTTCAGAGGAGGCACCATATGGTCTACCAATTATCATTCACCCAGGCCCCTACCTCCCCATTACCTATTCCCCCCTTCCCTTGGCCCCTCACAGCCCCTTTCCACCTCTGAGGTCTGGATCCATCATGGCTGCAGATAGAGCGTGATCCCAGGGTTCTCTCGGGAGCGGAACGCAGACCTATACCTGGGTTCCCCCGGGGGGGGGGGGGGGGCTCATGTTGTTTGAGGAAAACTACGTTGGGTGAGGAGGGATGATATCGTTACGACTTGTTCGGCTGAAATATATCAAGTCACACCGAGGAGTCAGTTAAAGGGTGAGGAGGTGGTTACTAATGTGGCCCTTGCTGCTCGAGTTCAAAGCGTTTGATGATAAAAGTACTGTAGGCTATAAGGTAAAAAATACATGCCCTCATGAATTTCACATACCATTTCCCCCCCCCCCCCCCCCCCCCCCCCAACATGTTATGATATGCGTCTCAGTTTCACAGATGAATAAAAACAAGTTGAACTTGTCCAGAAAGAAAATTACACTTGCCTCTCCCAGGGCTTCTGTACATTTTCCATAGTGTTTCCAATGCATGTCACGCTTCACATACTTTTCATGGTAATACATTTGAAACCTTGCTTTCCCGTATTATCACATGTAATCACATGTAGCTCTGTGAAAGTATGGTGATTGTGATGTGGTTTTTCACATCTGAATTTCATGTGGATTTTCTAGGGTGTAAAGTAGGGATGAGCCAGATAAAGGGAAAGCAACGATAATGAGATGGACACAGATATAATAAAACCCAGCATTATTTACAAGTTCATTTATATTCCCCACAAAATTATAGGGAATTTACAACAATTGCATTTCCATTGAATATTAAGTTAGAAAACACATTTACCGGAATTGGGGTGACTTCCTTTAACCTCTTAAGCCTTAGCCATATTTTCAGAAAATCTGCCTAAAAGTACAAACCCAAGTAAATGGAAGATTGCTCCACTTCTACAAGGTCCATTAGCATGTTCTTGGACTATGGACCTCAGGGAATGTATTCCTAGTGTCAGAAATAGTGTGTCTGTTACTATGCTTGAGTAAATTGTAATGAACCAAAGGAGAATATATATTTTTAGTTTTTAGTTTTCTTCATCTTTGATGGTGAATAACACCATGCTAACATTGACCAGACGTGAGAAACTTTCCCCTGAGCTCATTCAGCACGTTTGTGAGATCAAGTGTACAAGAAATCTAGTTTTTGTAGATACAATACTGAATTTTGCCATCCGGACACATGCTATTTTAGATATGAATATAGAATATCAAGCCTATAAAAGACCTTATTATGGCCACGTCATACATCTATGGATCGGGCCAAATCTCCTATTTTCAATGGCATAACGTTATTTTCGGGAATCATATATCACAAACCTGAACATTCTTTACCTTCCTGTGAGCGTCTATGAAAAAAACACGTCTCAATCAGATGAAAAATTTCATTCATGGATTTGCTGCCCTGTCAGGGGTGCCTGGTGGTACTAAATCCAGATTGAACTATGCCATTGGAAAGAGGAGATTTGACCTGATCCATAGATGTGTGACATGGCCATAATAAGGTCATTTATAGGCCTGATATTCTATATTCATATTTCAAATTGCATGTGTCCGGATGGCAGAATTCAGTACTGTCTCTATCTACAAAACCCCCTGTAAATCATCTGCCCTTTATTAATTTGCTTAGATTTTTTGTACACTTATTCACCGCCAAAGGGGGAAAAAAGAATTGATATTCTCCTTCGGTTCATTACAATTTACTCAAGCCTAGTACCAGACACAATATTTCTTGACACTGTGAATACATTCCCTGAGATCAATAGATGTCCCTAGATACCAAGATCATTCAAATGGATTCAAATGGTTAATTTGTTAATTTGATTACATCTGTTACCATTGTGTGTTCTACAATAATAAGTTGCAAAAAAAGTCCCCCAAAAAAACATGTGGTATAAACCAGGTCCAATTCCGGTCTTATATGCAAATGCAGATACAGATACAGGTCCCCCCCCCCCCCCCCCCCTCGTAGATAAAACAAATAAAAAAAAAAAAAAACACTTGTGCAATAGTACATTTTGGTGAGTTGTTTCTATACAAGTCATAACGCTGCGCGAGTCTCGGAACGTGTGTACTGCGCTGTGTGTATGTTATTTGTCTCTAAAAATGTAAAATAAAAAATTACACAAAATGACACAAAAAAGAGACTGTAAAGACCAGATTAAACACCATATGGAGACAATGATTTTGTTTGGCAAAGAGCACGGGGGAAGACAGAACCAATTCTCACTCTGAGCCCCGTAAAGGCAAGGGGACGTCTCTGTCTCTCCTCATTTATTGATGAGCTATAGGCAGAGGATGAGAGAGAGAGAGAGAGAGAGAGAGAGAGAGAGAGAGAGAGAGAGAGAGAGAGAGGAGAGAGAGAGAGAGAGAGAGAGAGAGAGAGAGAGAGAGAGAGAGAGAGAGAGAGGGGGGGGTGGGGGGAAAGAACGCGCTATTTATTATCTACAAAGCAGGCATGGCCAGTCCACCCTCATTTCACTGTCTGTACTGTATGTGCCCCGGAACATCATATTTGAATGAAGACCCTGATCAGATAGGCCAAATTTATTAGCTTGATCCATTTACATTGGCTGCGACGAGACATTGGCCTGAGCTATTGTTATGCAAAAACCGGTAGCCAGGTGGGCACTTGGCGGCTTGGTTGTTTATTCTGAGACAAAGAGCAGCCACCTCTGTCTGGCGTTCAACTACAACGCGGCAAGCACGCGGCACAAAATGACACGCAAATTAGATGATTTTGTCACAAACCAAGGTATGGCGAGTGCCATACCTTGCAAAAAAGGGAGGTAGGGACCGCACTCGGAATATCGTTGTTTTTATTCACAAGTTGTTATAGCGCCCAAAAGAGTGCCATACCTTGCCATACCAAAACCCTGAATACAGATACAGATCATTTGTTTGTTTAACCTTTATTTACCCAGGGTAGGTTCGCTGAGCACAGATGCTCTTTTTCAGCTACGCCCTGCTTCACATTCACACAGTTCCATTCACACCTGGGAGCTGCCCAGTACAACCACAGTCTGACACCATTGGCCACTGAGCAACTCCACTGGAGCAGTTGGGGGTTAAGTGCCTTGCTCAAGAGCACTTCAGCGGCAGATTTTTCCTGCCGGTCCCCGGGGATCGAACCGGCGACCTTCCGGTCACAAACCCGCTTCTCTAACCATTAGGCCACCGCTGCCCCCCTAATGATGTCTCCACACACCCCTTGTGTAAAGTCTTGCAACAAGTGTGTTCGTGCACACAAATGTGTCATAAGGGATATGTGTCACTCACCTCGTGTGCCTTCCTTGTTCTCCCAGCATGCTCATCTGAGACGGAGAAAGTGTGTAAGGTGTCCTCTGAAGACAACCTACAACCATTCAAGGACAAGATGGATGAGTTTCTGAGACAAGGTGAGCCCAATTTCAGAATCGGGAGACTCTCGATACACTAAATATGTCTCTCACTAAACGTGTTATGACAGACCAGGGCCAAGGAAGATGCCCCACTATTAGCCCATCGTCTTGTATGCCGACCATCAGGCTAGACAGCCTTTTCGTAGTTCAAAAGGTTGTCAACTTGATTTATAAAACTGCCATGACTACTTTGGAATATCTTCAGAAAGTTCCTCCTGAATGATCTCTGGTGTGAGAGCAGCTGAAATGGGTTATTGATCAACACACTGCAGCTGCTTTTCCAAGGCATGCTGGTCCTCGTCGATATGCAGCTGCCAGTGGCGTCTCCATGGAGATTTCTGTTTAGCCCAGAGTGCAATTGAATAACTCACAGCTATTGTTTAAAGTTTGCCACATCTGCTTTGATGGATTATGACGGCACAAGGTAGCTGAGGCTTTTAATCGTGATCTGTCCGTCATAAAACAAACTCAGAGGAGACCATTTGGAAAATTGACTGCTGAGGATTAGCTGAATGCTATACTGTTGTTATTGTACAGTGTTATTGTAGTAAACCTTGTAAGGCGCCTCTCTGTGGTGCCGTAGGTCCCTCTTGTATTCTGTTACCTCCGTCTGTCCTCACTCCTGCTGTCCAAGATAGACTATCTTTCCCTCTCTGTCAACTTGCTGTCTCTGCTGCTCTCATCCAGGAGGCCCTTTTTTTTATCAGGCTAATGATATGGAGAGTGGAAGAGCCCCTCTCCCTCACGCGCCTCACTCACTTCGTTCACCCTGTCCGTCTTCCCATCACTCCTTCCCCCTCATATCAGGGAATCAAATAAACATGTCAGGGTGAGGCGTTAAGAGGGCTGTTAAAAGGGGGATGATATATTAGCGGTTGGAGCCGAGGAGGGCGCTGGTAATGAATCCACAGATAGAGTGTCCCCCCTCTGCCACCGGCCATGTTTGTTTTCATGCTGCTCTGACGCAGTGTGCTATCGGCCTCTTTTCTCTCCCAGACCACTTCAGCGGGCCATCGCTAAAGGAGGCTAAACAACGGAGCGTTACTCTGCATTCTTAGCTTGCTGCATGCAATTTTAATGCAGTATTTTACTCGAAGTGCATTACTTTTGTGTGACCAAAAAAAAGGAAATATGAGGCATGTTGATGTGTGCTATTTTACCCAGAGATAATGCTGGCGTCGTCTGCAAACACAGTGTTTATCTGTCGCGACTACTAAGCATAGTCCAATCACGCTTTCATCCGCAGCTACAACAATATTGGGACATCGGGCGGCTACGTGGCGTAGTGGGCAAGGCGCTCGCCACGAAATCTGGAGACGCTGGGCTTGCCTGTTCGAGCCCAGCGCTCCACATTTGCTTTCAGTTTAGCTGGTCGGCCGTACTAATACACATTGGCCGTATTAGGGGGTGGGAAACTGATGGGTGGGGATCGGGTGTTGTGGACAGCGACTCCTACAGGTCGGTTGGTGCGCCTGCGCAGTAGAATCAGGAAGTGTCGGGGGCAGCATGAGCCTCCCACGCGTTACTCCTCGCCACTGAGAGATCGAGCTGCGCAGGTGAAAAGATGCGACTGCTGTTACCTCAAGTACCCGGAGGGGACTTGTGCTATGTATGACTTAGTCCACATTGCAGCCGGCTTGTGGGAGGCAAGAAACAGCGTTCGTTACAGGGGAGGGTTGAATTGGATGATACGAAATTGGGATGGGAGAAAAATATAGAAAATGGGAGAAAAAGTGGATAAAAAAAAAATATATATTGGGACATCAAAGACTACACAATATTTCTGCCTTTCACAATGGTCAGATTAGGTCATCATAGCATCATAATATCTTGCTGTGTCTTGGCCGGGAGACAGGGCGCACTACGCATTTTGTCCCCGACAGATCGCCAAATGCCGTCTTGCAATGATTCGCCAAGGATCGGGGAGGAGGGGTTTGGAATTGTCACACTAGATGGTTCTCAACCTTTTTACACCAAGTACCACCTGAGAACGTAGCTGGCTCTCCAAGTACCACCATATGACGACGTTAAAATACAGTCTATTCAGCTATGCACAGTTCACGCAGGAGGCAAATGTAGTATTCCTAATAACATTATTTATTGTTAACTTTTGTCAGACACAGCCACAATGTACAAAGGGGTAGCACTAGAACTAGCAAACTCTTCCACACAATTCTCATACAATGCAAGGGGCATTGAGAACATGATAACTAACATTCTCACATAGCAAGTGAGATAATTAAGAACAACTGTATTTCAGCAAATGTACTTAATTCAAACATAC
>NC_140173.1:129844604-129867104 GCF_963971535.1 Notolepis coatsorum
ATATGTGTCACTCACTCGTGTGCCTTCCTTGTTCTCCCAGCATGCTCATCTGAGACGGAGAAAGTGTGTAAGGTGTCCTCTGAAGACAACCTACAACCATTCAAGGACAAGATGGATGAGTTTCTGAGACAAGGTGAGCCCAATTTCAGAATCGGGAGACTCTCGATACACTATGTCTCTCACTAAATGTGTTTATGACAGACCAGGGCCAAGGAAGATGCCCCACTATTAGCCCATCGTCTTGTATGCCGACCATCAGGCTAGACAGCCTTTTCGTAGTTCAAAAGGTTGTCAACTTGATTTATAAAACTGCCATGACTACTTTGGAATATCTTCAGAAAGTTCCTCCTGAATGATCTCTCTGGTGTGAGAGCAGCTGAAATGGGTTATTGATCAACACACTGCAGCTGCTTTTCCAAGTCATGCTGGTCCTCGTCGATATGCAGCTGCCAGTGGCGTCTCCATGGAGATTTCTGTTTAGCCAGAGTGCATTGAATAACTCACAGCTATTGTTTAAAGTTTGCCACATCTGCTTTGATGGATTATGACGGCACAAGGTAGCTGAGGCTTTTAATCGTGATTTGTCCGTCATAAAACAAACTCAGAGGAGGCCATTTGGAAAATTGACTGCTGAGGATTAGCTGAATGCTATACTGTTGTTATTGTACAGTGTTATTGTAGTAAACCTTGTAAGGCGCCTCTCTGTGGTGCCGTAGGTCCCTCTTGTATTCTGTTACCTCCGTCTGTCCTCACTCCTGCTGTCCAAGATAGACTATCTTTCCCTCTCTGTCAACTTGCCGTCTCTGCTGCTCTCATCCAGGAGGCCCTTTTTTTTATCGGGCTAATGATATGGAGAGTGGAAGAGCCCCTCTCCCTCACGCGCCTCACTCACTCGTTCACCCTGTCCGTCTTCCCATCACTCCTTCCCCCTCATATCAGGGAATCAAATAAACATGTCAGGGTGAGGCGTTAAGAGGGCTGTTAAAAGGGGGATGATATATTAGCGGTTGGAGCCGAGGAGGGCGCTGGTAATGAATCCACAGATAGAGTGTCCCCCCTCTGCCACCGGCCATGTTTGTTTTCATGCTGCTCTGACGCAGTGTGCTATCGGCCTCTTTTCTCTCCCAGACCACTTCAGCGGGCCATCGCTAAAGGAGGCTAAACAACGGAGCGTTACTCTGCATTCTTAGCTTGCTGCATGCAATTTTAATGCAGTATTTTACTCGAAGTGCATTACTTTTGTGTGACCAAAAAAAAAGGAAATATGAGGCATGTTGATGTGTGCTATTTTACCCAGAGATAATGCTGGCGTCGTCTGCAAACACAGTGTTTATCTGTCGCGACTACTAAGCATAGTCCAATCACGCTTTCATCCACAGCTACAACAATATTGGGACATCAAAGACTACACAATATTTCTGCCTTTCACAATGATCAGATTAGGTCATCATACAGTAGCATCATAATATCGTGCTGTGTCTTGGCTGGGAGACAGGGCGCACTACGCATGTTGTCCCCGACAGATCGCCAAATGCCGTCTTGGAATGATTCGCCAAGGATCGGGGAGGAGGGGTTTGGAATTGTCACACTAGATGGTTCTCAACCTTTTTACACCAAGTACCACCTGATAACGTAGCTGGCTCTCCAAGTACCACCATATGACCGACGTTAAAATACAGTCTATTCAGCTATGCACAGTTCACGCAGGAGGCAAATGTATTCCTAATAACATTATTTATTGTTAACTTTTGTCAGACACAGCCACAATGTACAAAGGGGTAGCACTAGAACTAGCAAACTCTTCCACACAATTCTCATACAATGCAAGGGGCATTGAGAACATAATAACTAACATTCTCACATAGCAAGTGAGATAATTAAGAACAACTGTATTTCAGCAAATGTACTTAATTCAAACATACTCTCTCTCTCGCTCTCTCACACACACACAGCAAGCATTTGTACTTCATTCTCTATCTCTCTCTCTATCTCTCTCTCTCTCTCTCTCTCTCTCTCTCTCTCTCTCTCTCTCTCTCTCTCTCACACACACACACACACACACACACACAACACACACACACACACACACACACACACACACACACACACACACACACACACACACACACACACACACACACACACACACACACACACACACACACACACACACACAGCATGTTGTTGTCTGGACTGGGGAAATAATTCAGGCTGGGAAATATAGTGTGAAATATAGCCCCAGTCAGGAATTTTTGAAATGTTAACCTTTAAATGCCAGTGTTTGTGATGGGCATCACAAATTATTGTAAAAAAAAAACACACACACAAAAAGTGAATTATTTTCAATATATCAAATGCAAAGTCAATTTTTCTGGGGGGGATTATTACAGGCTAGCATGTGTCAATGATTAGCAACAACACTGATTTTGATGGATTTTTAGTTTTTTGTAAGGTCAGATTTAACAACAACTCTTTTCAGAAAAGTGGGACTATTTCATTTTTTATCTGACATTACGGAATAAAAATTTTAATCTGGGGCTGAAGTTGAATAAAATATTTATGACTGTTTAGACTGCATTACTCTCTGTCACAGTGATCTCCTGGTTGTTCCCCACTTAGGTTATGCCGCCGCAACTAGAAACACTAAAAAAAAAATAAAAAAAGGTTCAGTGGCATGACTGCGGACAAACAATTGTTTTAATAATTTCTTAAATTTTTTTTATAATAATAATAATTAAAAATAAAAATGTAAGTACCACCAGCAGGGGGCCCAACTAAGTACCACCGGTTGAGAACCACACTAGAAGACATTTTTCATCAGGGTGTCAATATCGTTTACTTTTTATCCCATCCTCTAATTTAGTCATTATGCCAATTACCTCCTGGTCGTTGCGCTGCCCTACTGTCGGTCAGGGGTTTAAACTACCACATGCCTACTCTGATACATAGGTGCCAGTTGCTTCTTTTCACCTGACAGCGAGGAGTTTCACTGGGAGAACATAACCTGCGCGGAGGTTCACGCTATCTCCCCCAGATCCCCTCCCTGCTGAACAGGCGCCCCGACCGACCAGTAGGAGTCACTATTGCAACAACCAGGACTCATACCCCACTGGCTTCCCACCCGCGAATACTGCCAATTTGTTCATAGGGACGACTGACCAAGCCAGAGGTATCGCTGCAATGAATTGAATCCGGGTCTCTGCGGTGGTCGGCGAGTGCTTAGGCCTCTACACTAGCCAGCCACCCCCTATCGCTGTTCTTTGATTATGTCACACTACAAGGAGTGTCGCCGTTCCCCACTCTGGAAATGTGTCGGCCGCGACAAAATCGTGTCAAAAATCGGTCGGATGTCATGTACTGTAGTCTGATCCCGGTATAAGAGACTTAGTTTGTTATGCCTGTTTTAACATAACACACCTAATGTCATCCTTTGAGTTATGTTGGCTTTTGAGGGCAAACTAAATGAACTCGACTGTGACCAATATTTTTGAAGGACCCAGTGCACACGGACCTCTTCTCCACTGCTTTTGTATTCAAATGAGTCTGTAATATATAGCATATGTTCCTCCGCCATATCACTCACTCACTGTCCTTGAGTGAGTTTAAAGAAAGCCTAGATGAAAGCATCTCTCCCTCTTCCCATTCTGCCTCTCTCCCTCTCTCTCTCTCTCCCTGTCTGAGAGAAATATGGGGGCTCTCCCTTTGATGCAAATGACGAGGTTTGTCCTCTTGAGCAGGGAATGTAAAGCAGCATAACGTGGACATGTGACTCAGAAGGCTCCAGACTGAATTCTCAGGGTGCCTCCGCCGTGGCGGTGAAAAAGAACAACAGCCCCGACGTCTTATTTCTGTTGTTTCTGTAATTTCTGAAAACTCTGGGGTTAAACCATTTCTGGCTCCACAGCTTCGACCGCCCTTGTTTATTTTCTGACCATGAAACTAACCACAGAATAACAGTGGGAGCGGACTTGTTGGAGCTCCGCTGTTTGGTCTAGCTCCATTTTCCCCGCTCCCTTTACAAATTCTCATGCATGCAAGACTTTGATGGAGCCTCGGCGACTAGCTAGAGAACACTGGCCATGTGATAATCTGTTTCTGATGAAAATAAAGATTAGTGAGGCTGGCGGCAGGCTCTCTCTCTCTCTCTCTCTCTCTCTCTCTCTCTCTCTCTCTCTCTCTCTCTCTCTCTCTCTCTCTCTCTCTCCCCCTTTTTCTTACTGACCTATGGCCAGAAGGGATTTAAAAATCAGTAGCCACTGCAGCCAAGTGCTGATGAGTTGGATACAAAAAAAGGTTTATTGAACAATATCAGAAATGTTCTACCTCAATCTCCAGAACGTTGGATCATTTGCAAGAGCATTAGGCCAGATCCCAGAACTGTGATCACTTTCATTCTTCTTAGGAACAGACATGGTGTTAAGATGCTTTGCAGAAACTCTAGCCGTATTATTTACTGATCTCTCAGCACATAGCGGTGGCCCCTCTAGATGCCCCCAAAAATAGGAAAATGGAATAAGTGAGGGAGAGGGAAAAAAGTTAATCAATTATGTATTTCAGTAATTGCAGACCAGCATCTGGTCACGACAATAAAACGACAGAGGAAATCATATCTGACCCCAACCCACACACCTTATTAAGTTGTAAGGTCCTAGAGTCCAACAGACTGTACAGTATGTTATTCTATTATTGTGTTATTGTTCAAATAATAGCTCTACACTCCAACAGCCATCACTGATATAGATTGTCTGGTCAGTAACATTGGTCTCCCAGTCCCTCCGCTCTGCACTAAACAGAATTAATTTTTTCTGGCAACCCATTCCCACTTTATCCAATCAGGAGAGAGAACTCCACACTGCAAAAATGGTCTGACAAAAATAAGAAATAAAAACTAGTTTTAAGCAAATGTGTCCTTGAAAAAAGTAAAATAATCTACCAGAAAAATCTATTTGTGGAGGGACTAGGAGACACATGTTACTGACCAAACACTCAAAAGAATACCACGTACAGCTCCTTTTAAGGCCATAGTCAATCTCCTGGTGGGTGTGGCTATAAAAGCTCAGATAGCCTCAGATAGCCTTTGATCTGTCACACATCCTGCATGGTGGGTACCAGCTCTTGATACCAGGAAGAAATGGAGTAATACATGGATACTCTAAATGGATAATCGGTCTTTATTTGTTGAGAGTACACAAGTACATGGAGAAACTGAAGTTTAGAAGTAGAAATACCATTAAAATCTTAAGTGATGTATTTGGGGAAAATAGATTTCAATATAAGCGTAATGGTGAGGCCCATGATCCAGACTCTGTGTAGTGTGGAATGAGGCGATTGGTGAATGCCTTTTTTGTTTGTTATTTGTCTCTAAAAATGGAAAATAAAAAGTTACACAAAATGACACAAAAAAAGAGACTGTAAAGACCAGATTAAACACCATATGGAGACAATGATTTTGTTTGGCAAAGAGCACGGGGGGAAGACAGAACCAATTCTCACTCTGAGCCCCGTAAAGGCAAGGGGACGTCTCTGTCGCTCCTCATTTATTGATGAGCAATAGGCAGAGGATGAGAGAGAGAGAGAGAGAGAGAGAGAGAGAGAGAGAGAGAGAGAGAGAGAGAGAGAGAGAGAGAGAGAGAGAGAGAGAGAGAGAGAGAGAGAGAGAGAGAGAGAGAGAGAGAGAGAGAGAGAGAGAGAGAGAGAGAGAGAGAGAGAGAGAGAGAGAGAGAGAGAGGTTGGCAACAGAATGATTTATTAGTGTCCTGGAACGGTAGAGAATAGTGATGTTCCCATCGGATATGTCAGGACATCCTTAGATGTGGCTCTGGCTTCAATTACACTGAGCGATTGGATAGTGCTGGGATATGAGCACGCCGGAGATCTATGCCAGGAAAGATTCCATATTCTGCCGGCTGTCATGCCTGTCTTGGAAAGCTATAAAGAGGTCATGGGTCATTTCTGATCATTTGACAGTTTAAGGCAGCAAACAGCAGTGGTTTACATATCATTACCTTCTAGCTTGAGCAATGGGCTGGGAAATAGTTTAGTCAGTGTATAGCCTTCGGACCATGAAACTGTAGGTATAGATTGGCACCGTCAACGTTACCAAAGATTGTTTCTAGAATCAATATTGTTATCCCAGATTAAGGAAAGAAATAAACGGCTGGATTGACATAATAACGTGCACTTCGCGGTACTTTAGTTGAAAACCGGATAATTCTCCCGCGGGGATGAGGTTCTTCGGTGAAGAATCCCTCTGGCAGTTCCTGAGGCTATCACAGTTCACTGAAGAACCACAATCACACTTAGTGCCAAGTGCGTTGCAACGCACACACAAGGGATTTGGCCCCGGCGCCCGCTCACACGAAGAGAGGCGAGGACGGCGCATCGTGTCGGCGACATGAAAGGAAAATAAAAGAGAAGTGGAAATGTTGACAAAGAAATGTCGGGAAGTGAAGGGTCAAAAGTGGAATCTGAAAGTCCCCTCCGAATATACAGTAATTGGAGTTTAATAAATAGATTGAATATACAGCATATTTACAGGGGTGGAAATAATATATTTGCTGTAGTACAGTTTATACAGAGTTTATACACAGTCTTTCTACGATTCTGTAGTGTCGTCGAACGGCGACCTCTTGGCAAAATAACCCGTGTTTGGTATTGCGCTTTGTTTACTTTTTTCCGTTTTTGGTCTGACATGCGTTGGATGGGTTGGAATTTAGTCGTTTATTTTTATTATTTTTTTATCCACTTTTTCTCCCATTTTTCTATATTTTCTCCCATCCCAATTTCGTATCATCCAATTCAACCCTCCCCTGTCACGGACGCTGTTTCTTGCCTCCCACAAGCCGGCTGCAATGTGGACTAAGTCATACATAGCACAAGTCCCCCCCGGTACTTGAGGTAACAGCAGTCGCATCTTTTCACCTGCGCAGCTCGATCTCTCAGTGGCGAGGAGTAACGCGGGGGAGGCTCACGCTGCCCCCGACACTTCCTGATTCTACTGCGCAGGCGCACCAATCGACCTGTAGGAGTCGCTGTCCACAATGCCCGATCCCCACCCATCAGTTTCCCACCCTCTAATACGGCCAATGTGTATTAGTACGGACGACCAGCTAAACTGAAAGCAAATGTGGAGCGCTGGTCTCGAACTGACGAGCCCAGTGTCTCCAGCATTTCGTGGCGAGTGCCTTGCCCACTACGCCACGTAGCCGCCGGAATTTAGTCGTTTATTGTACTGTGATTTTCTCCAGTCCTCTCTTGGCGGAGCCTGGGGCCAGCAGTAGCAACCCCTCCCGTATACCTACTAGATTCCAGCCCACACATCAGATGAAAACAAAAAAATGGAAACAAAGTGCAATACCCAAGTGGGGCTCTTTTGCCCCGAGGTCGTTGTTTGACGACATAACAAATTCTAACTATTGCACTTGTGGATGTGGTCACGCAAGAGTTTTGTTGCAGTGGTAGGGTGTAAGGGCTGGCGTGCTGTGGATGATCACTTGTCTTATATTATCATTTGTAACTCAGACATGACATGCATGATAGCCCACTGAGATACGTGTGGGGGCCTGCTGGAAATATCCACAAATGTATACGCTATAGCCATCGATTCTCTCTCTCTCTCTCTCTCTCTCTCTCTCTCTCTCTCTCTCTCTCTCTCTCTCTCTCTCTCTCTCTCTCTCTCTCTCTCTCTCTCTCTTTGTCTCTTTGTTTATGTCTGTCTATCTACTGTATTTATCTCACTTTAGCTTTTTCTGTCTTCTCAAATTCTCTCTCTCCCTCACTTCTATCTATCATGCGTACGCACACGCGCACACACACACGCACACACACACGCACACACACACACACACACACACACACACACACACACACACACACACACACACACACACACACACACACACACACACACACACACACACACACACTGCACACACACACACACACAGTACACACACACACACATAAAGAGATAAAGAGAGTCATCTATATCCATTTGGAGGGTCACCCTACAAAGAAACACTTGTCCGGCGATCTGCTGTAGTGATTTGTCAGCCGTGTGTAACAGTAGACAATCTGACACTCAATAAGCTGTCGAGGCACACCACTGACCTTCTAAATGACTGTCGACGGAGGCAACGCTGACATGTGGAATCCTCTCCTGTACGTAGAGGTGTGTGCTCTGACCCCTGGAGAGATGGCTTTGCTTTTACAGGTATGTGCCTCTGCTTCTCTCATCTCAATTTGTTCTTCCCCTTTACAGCCAAAACGGAACTGGAAGCTCGGGAGAAACAGCTGGCAGACACGCAAAAGATGTAAGTTATGTCTTTATAAAGTTAACTACTGTATGAAGGCATGTACAATAATAGTGTATATAGGCCTACCATGTGTATATATATATATATATATATATATATATATATATATATTTATTTATTTATGGTACTGTATATATATTTATCCACATCTATATATCTGCATATAATCCTATATCATCTATCGATCTATATTTGTACATATTCCTTATACTCTTACTAGTTATACCTCTGGCCAGTATGACTTATACCCGTATGACTGTACATAATAATACTATAACACTGTACATACATCTGATTAGCATTATTACGCAGTAGTGCTCATTTATATTTACTCCAGTTTAATCACCTGGTTAGATGCCAAACTTATTTCTGTTGTACTGTACTTGTGCTGTATAATGACAATACGTTTTAATCTAATCTAATGTGACAGCTCTTTAAAAAATGGTCTCATCAAGACCTTCACGCCCCCAACCACACAAACACACACACACACACACACCCCTCTTCATTTGCATAATTTCTGTCTTTAAATAAGAACCAAAATCACAATTTAGCTTTTAAACCAAGGTGCATTAACTGGTAACAACTAGTATGGAAGAAAGATTCTGCTGTTCTTGGTAACAGACGTGTTGTGGCAATTTGTGTTCTTGTTGCATGTTGCCATGTAACACATTGGTTGTTATTATTACCAATAAAGTTCTGAGAACATTCCTCGGCCTCCAAACCTCGCTGGAGTTCCCTTCCATACCTACATCATTTCTCTTTACTCGGATGATTAAGCTGAGCCTGTGAGCCTGCTGGCTGAAATGGAATGCAGCATCATATAGGCATCATTAGAACACAATACTTCTTGGATTTGACAAGCTCTCTCTCTCTCTCTCTCTCTCTCTCTCTCTCTCGCTCTCTCTCTCTCTCTCTCTCTCTCTCTCTCTCTCTCTCTCTCTCTCTCTCACACACGCACGCACACACACACACGCACACACACACACACACACACACACACACACACACACACACACACACACACACACACAACATGCCCCGTGCTGTGTCTGTCTTGTTTATCTAAGCGGAGCGAGAGTAGACAGCCTTGGCTCCAGGGTTCTGTTAACACTGGCTAGGAATGCGCTCCTATGGCGCACTCCAAACAAAGAGACCTCAACCTGTCCGCCGTATATTGATCAACCGCAAAGGTTCGGCGCATTTGTCACTTTCTCTCGCGCACTCTCCCCCGCCTTCTCTACATTTGTCTTCATCTTGGCCGCTCTGCGGCGTGCGCGCGTTTCCTCGCTCTGTCCAACACACACACTGTATGGATACACCACTGAGATATGAGTAGGGTGATAAAGCTGTGTTAAAGAGTTTGTATTTAGTCTATGACTTTACCAGCGTATGACTTGTCAGGGGGAAGCAGCTAATGCATTGGATTTCCCCCTCATTAAATTCTTCTCTAGTCTGAAACGCTCAGTCATCTTTGGTTTGCATTTTGGAGGGATATTACCATTACTAAGTGCACGTTTCCGTGTAAAGAATGTATTATTCCGAGATTAACTTTCACGTTTTTGCGTGCTTGCTTTAATCCGGCTAGCGGGGTCTCAACAATGACTTAGTGCGAGTTCTCTGTAATCTCAGTGTTGTAATTATGGTCGATCTTGAGGTTATGTTTTCTGTTCTCTTACAGTTTCTTGGAGCTGAGCGTGTTCTTCTCCGTCAGGCCGAAGGCAGGAGAAAAGGAGGTCTCCCCAAACACCTTCTTCTCGGTCTGGCACGAGTTCTCCAGTGATTTCAAAGAGCAGTGGAAGAGGGAGAACAAGTTGATATCACAGGAACGGTGGGATGTTGTGTTAATCTGCTTCTTTCCTGTTTGGGTTGAACCGAACGGGGAACGTTATACGATTCCTGGCTCCGACACAGCTGGCCCCCGCGAGGGCCGGGCCCCGTTTCGTTTCTACTTTATTATCTCCTGCTCCCGTGTCCTTGGGTTGGACTGGTGGACTGCTTACTGTCCTTCAAAAATAAATAAACTGATCATTACGAAAGCGCCGATGTCCCCCCGGTTTTTTGGAACTCACGAGTTCCCGAACCATTAATAAGACGGACATAGTACATCTGGCACTCGCGGAAGATCCTATCTCAAGTCATTCAAATTCATGGGGAGAACTGAGTCGAAATGACCCAAATCTCTCTCCTCACCCCGGTAATGAAAAGAACACATGCAGAATCCCGTTAGCTTCCAGTGGTCGGATGGGTCTGGAGATACCGTTGCTCATGCCAACAGAAAGCTAATTGGTCCATTATGCCGAATGTAGATGGAATAGTGATATGCAAACATAAATGTCACGAGCTTTGCTTATTCAGTAGGAAAGTATGAAAACAAATTTGTAAGCATTAATTCTTTGCCCTTGAGGCCTAAGGCATAAACCCCCCGCCCCCCCTCCTCTCTCTCGGGTCTTGTCTTGCTATTAAACTTGAGTGGAGCTACAGTCATAGTGATTCAACCTGATGGTGTACTGTAACTTAAGTCATGTGCAACACACACATACACATGCACACACACACACACACACACACACACACACACACACACACACATACACACCCAGCGTCTCATTTTCATGCCTTGTGGGGACATTCCGTTGACTTATACAGTCAACCCCTAACCCCTTACCATAACCACTACATGTCAAACTCTAATCCTCACCCTTGCCCTAACCCTAAAACAACCCCTTGTCCTTGTGGGGGTCCAACCCATATCCAGACAAGAACAGAACAAATGTTCCTTCCATAGCAACAAACAAAATGTGTCACAGAGCCTACTATCTTTTTCTCCCCATTTTCAGTCATTGCTAGACTATGCCTCCCACAGGTCGGTTGTAGTGAGGATAGAAGCCTTGCATCACGTGTCCCCTATGATACACGAGGAGGCAGCCTGTCGCATCTTTTCACCGCAGCAGCTCGAACTCTCAGTGGCGAGGAGTAACGCGTGGGAGGCTCACGCTGCGACCGATACTTCCTGTCTCTGCTGTGCAGGCGTCACCCAACCGACCTGGAGGAGTCGCTGTCCACAATGTCCAATCCCCACCCACTGGCTTTCCCACCCTCTAACACTTGCCAATTGTGTTAGTATGAACGACCGGCCAGCCGGTAGCAACGCCGAGAGCTGGGCTCGAACCCAGCGTCTCCTGCTTTAGTGGCGAGTGCCTTGCCCACTGCACCACTCAGCCGCCCTCAGAGCCTACTATTTGAAGTGTTAGGTTACTCTGCACTGTTCTCCCAATGTAAACACGCTTATCCTTTTGCCTTTGTGAGCTACTAATGACTAATCTCGTGAGTTATCTGGAAGGACTGGCAAGTGGCAAACCACACATATCTCATGTCCAAACAATACACACATATATATGTTCATAGTCTCTGGGCAACATCACAGTTTAAATTCCACCCGTTGTCTGTATAGACAGGGTCAATTTTCAGAAAATCAAAACCCTGAAGGCATTTCGTGTTTATTTTTGGTACACAACATTTCTATGGGTATTAAGGGGTGCTGAATCCAAATCTGCTGTATACCAAGTTCAAAAATGTCAAATAAGGCCTCAAAATTGAGAAATCCAACATGGCCGCCAGCGCCAGCCTGAAATCTATTTAAGTGCATATCTTTCTGACTAAACAAGGTAGAAACATGAATGAAATGTGTTTTATATGTTTGCATACATGAAGAATTTAAAATCATATCCTGATTTTAGATCAGTTGTGAAAATGTTGCTTGAAACTCATATTTATAGCAGAAACTGTGGTCGTTATTGAGGCATAACTCATCAACCAAATAAGAAAGAAAAGCAGGATGGATTTATTCAAACTATTTTCTCTTGAATTTTTTATCAACATGCCATTTATGCAAATGAGATAGTCCTTAATATGCGTACAGTATCTTAGGTACAGTAATTTATTGTCAGTCATCAATCGTATTCAGGCAGGTGTCGCAGGTGTCTTGCAGTTGCATGATTCATCCAATGCCACTTTTCCTGAATAGAATAGAATAGATTATAATATAATAAAATAAAAAGATTATTTTACCATATAAATAAGTGAATGTTCAAGTTTCTTTATTAGTTGTCATACAGCATACAGAATACTTTGCATGAAATGTTTCTTTCTGTGTTGCTCCTGAGAGTGTGCTAGATAATAACAAGATAGTAAAAAATAAGTATAATAAGTATAAAATAGAACATCAAGAAGTCAAGTATGTAAACAAGTGTAAACAACAAAATTGTTCAGTGTATCTATATATACAGTATGTACAGCTGGTACAAAAATGGTGAGGTATAGCTTAGCTTGTGGTGCCACCTTGTAGTGGTGAGGTGCAATAAGGAATGAGAATGATGTGCAATTTCCTTACCAATAATATAAATATAAATATAAAGTGTAAAGTGTGTCTAAAGTGGTAAAGTGGGTACTACAGTGTGTTTATTTAAGTGAGTGTATGTGCGCTGTGGGTGTGTTGATGGTTTGCTTATTGTTCATTGTTCATTCATTGAGCATCCTGATGGCCTGGGGATAGAAGCTCCTTCTGAGTCTCTCTGTGCTTGCCATGAGACTCCGGTATCGCTTGCCTGACCGCAGCAGTTCAAAGAGGCAGTTGTTTAAGTGGCTGGAGTCTTTGATTATTCTCTTAGCCTTGCCCATGCACCGCTTGTGGTAAATGTATTGGAGAGTGGGAAGCCCACCTTCAATTGTGCGTTCGGCTGAACGGGCCACTCTCTGTAGTCTGCTGCGGTCTTGTGCAGTGCTATTCCCAAACCAGAAGGTGATATTGCCAGTCAGGATGCTCTCTATTGTGCATGAGTAGAAGTTCTTGAGGATCTTCTGACTCACGTTGAACTTCCTTAAGCGCCTAAGGAAGTAGAGGCATTGTCGTGCCTTCTTGATAACACTGTCAATGTGTGTGGTCCATGTCAAGTCCTCGGATATGTGGACTCCGGGGTACTTAAAACTGTTCACTCTCTCAACCGGTGCCCCATCGAGGCTGAGGGGGCTGTAGTCCCTGACCCCGACCTCCTAAAGTCCACAATCATCTCCTTTGTTTTGCTGACATTCAGGGAGAGGCTGTTCTCTTGACACAATCCCGCTAGAACCTTAACCTCTTCCAGGTAGGCCCTCTCGTCGTTTGCAGAGATCAGGCCCACCACTACTGTGTCGTCAGCAAATTTGATGATTGTGTTGTTGTTCCGCTGTGCCACACAGTCATGTGTGTACAGGGAGTAAAGGAGGGGGCTCAGAACACAGCCCTGGGGGGCCGCTATGTTGAGAGTGATGGATGAGGAGGTCCAGTTGCCTGCTCTCACCACCTGGGGTCTGCCCGTCAGGAAGTCCAAGACCCACTGGCAGAGGTCATAGTTCAAGCCCAGGTCCCTGACCTTGACTATGAGTTTGGAGGGGACCATGGTATTGAATGCTGAGCTGTAGTCGATGAATAGCATTCTCACATAGTTCCCCTGCCTCTTGTCCAGGTGTGATGCTGCTGTGTGCAGCTCATGGGCTATGGCGTCCTCCGTGGACCTGTTGGGGCGGTATGCAAATTGCAGGGGGTCCAGGTTGATGGGGAGGGAGGAACAGATGTAGCCCTTCACTAGCTTCTCAAAGCACTTCATGGCTATGGAGGTGAGAGCTACAGGGCGGTAGTCGTTGAGGCAAGCAGGCTTGGATTTTTTGGGTACAGGGATAATGGTGGACTTCTTCAGACAGGTGAGGATGACAGCCTGTTCTAAGGACAGGTTAAATATGTCAGTGAATACCGGGGCCAGTTGGTCGGCACAGACTTTTAGGACACGGTCGGGGATGCCATCCGGTCCTGCTGCCTTCCTGATATTCACTTTCTTAAACGTCCTCCTCACCTCATGTTCTGTTATTCTGAACACTGAGTCTCCATCAGCAGTGCCCCCCCCCCTCCATTGCGGTGGTTTGTAGGCTGGTGCTGTTATTCCCAGCCTCAAACCTCGCATAGAAGGTATTGAGATAATTTGCCAGTTGGATGTCACTGTTCAGTTTGAGGGAGGTGCCTTTGTAATCTGTCATCGTTCTGAGGCCCTGCCACATAGCTCTAGAGTCAGCCTGTTCATATTGAAGTTCAATTTTATCCCTGTAGCACCTTTTTGCTTCTATTACTGTCCTCCTAACATTGTATCTCGCCACCTTGTGGTCATTCATGTTGCCTGTCACAAGCCTGGCATTGTATGCTGAGGTGCGCGCCTTCAGAGCTTCGCGGATGGATTTGTCTACCCAGGGCTTTTGGTTTGGGTAAACTCTAATTGTGGTAGAGGGGATTGTTTCTTCTACCAAAGTACAAACAAAGTCCAGCACTGTTTCCGTGTAGTCATTAATATTATCTGTGTTATCGCGGAACACCCCCCAGTCTGTACATTCTAGTGCAGCTTGGAGCGTCTCCTCCGACGCCACCGTCCAGCGCTTCACCTCTCGCGATACTACAGGAATGCGCTTGAGACTTTGTTTATACTGCGGTACAAGAAAGATGGCGTCGTGATCTGACTTGCCGAAAGGACTGGCAGCATGTGATTTGTACCCGCTCTTAAATTGCGAGTAGCAATGGTCTAAAATATTCCCGCCTCTGGTAGAACAAGTCACATGCTGGTAGAAGTTTGGCAGCACTTTTCTCAGATTGTGCCTGTTTTGATGTATTGGTCATGGTATCTGTCAAAGACGACATCTACCCTCTGGTATTTTGCTCCCATCTTCAACACGGTGTCAGTGAACTTGTTGGCATAGTCACCAAATGTTGTAGTGTCCGGTGGCTTTCCGAGTGCCATTACCAGAGCTTGGCCATCAATGACCAGGCAGCTGGGTCCCTGAAGGGTAAGATCTGCAGGGGTTTTAACTTGTTTCGTCAGTATATTTGCTAACACAGACTTGTTGGTGGAATGTAGACTCCCGTTAGTTGTGGCCAGAGATGGCGGGATGGGCATGAGCTCATGCTGGAGGATATTGTCAAGGTCTACCTTACGACCTGCTCTGTAAGCTGTGATGAGCCTTTGTAGAATCTGCCTGTCCACTTTGATGGTGTTTTGCTTGTTCTTGGAAAGTTGCACAACTTCATACAAAGAGGCAAATGTCTTGGCTTTGTTCATTCGAATGGGTGATTTCAGGTTCAGGTGCTGGTCACTATCTGGAGGTTCACACAAACGTTTGTCCACAAACATGTTCAGTTGTGCCTGTCCAAGGTGTTCTGCGCCAAGTAGGGATTCTTGAATCTCCGGTGTGACTACGTCCTTGTTGATGTATGTAAGAAAACTTACAAAAGCACATTTAATTCAGGTTTGTACCTTGTGTAGTCACACTTAACTCATTAAGCCCCACCATTTATTTTTTGAAAATTCGCCTAAAACAGCATGCTTACATTAAAAGGCTTATATATCCAGATTTATAAGAGCTACTTGCATAAACTTGGTACCTGAATAAAGCTAAGACTTGGGGGATTCTAATGTTGGTGTCCAACACTGTACAGTTATTACCAAATTGCTGTAGTATTCCTGCAAACACTGAAGAAATGTCATTTTTTTATCCTCGCCTATACAAAGATTACAGTTCGACAGTCAAAAACACCCTGTTACTCATGGTTGCACCCCAGCTATATTCCTACTCTCTTCCTCCATAGGTGCAGATGTTCTGTGCAAAGTTTCATGTCAGTAGAATAAAAACTGTGGGTTTAGCACCTGTTTTTGTGGAGAGAGGGCCTGGTGCTGGCGGCCATGTTGGATTTCTCAATTTTGAGGCCTTATTTGACATTTTTGAGCTTGGTATACAGCAGATTTGGATTCAGCACCCCTTAATACCCCTAGAAATGTTGTGTACCAAAAATAAACACGAAATGCCTTCAGCACTTTATACAAGCACATTTTCTGAAATTCTGCCTAGTCTAGTATGGTGCCTGTTTGTGTGTGTGTGTGTGTATCCTTGCTTGTTGCGTATGTGTGCGTCAGTTTATGACACATGTGTGTGTCTGGATTCATGCGACATGTCCATGTCTGAATTTGTCTGTCTTTTCTCATTCTCTCAGAGTAAAATTGGCAGAGGAGGTCTTCAAACAGGCCAGAGAGAAGGCCTCCTACAACGTGAAACCCAAACACGCAACTGGCATCGTAAGTCTTTAATTTTTATTATTAGGTTTCTTTTAGTTTTTTTTCATCCCAGCTCTAACCACATAATTTTATTTCTCCTCGTTTTTCCTTTCTCTTTCCACCCCCCATTAATTCTTGATCTTCCAATCACAACTGAACGTTTGTCAGAGGGAAGCAGTTGTGATTGGAGGATCAAGAAAAGAGGGTGGTGCTTGAGATATGTCAATTCCTTCCTTACAATTACCCATACCCAGAACTGGGAAAGTTACTTTTAGAATGTATTTCATTACAGAACCCTGATGACCAGTTTACAATTGTAATCAGTAACGTAATAGATTGGGTAACATACGGTAACCTGATTACATTTGATTACGTTAGGATGACATTGCCTCATAAATATACAGCATTTAAGGGTAAAACAGACGATCCAATTTGAACAACGTTATTATCATCGTCCACAATCATGATTGACATTATTTCAAGTGCATTATAATGACGTTTGTGTCCTTCGATTCAAATGCCATTTACAGTAACAGCAACTGATTACAGCTACCAAGTTTTAGTAAATGACTGTGCTCCAGTTACATGTAATCCATTACTATCCAGCTCTGTCCGTGCCATCCTTAGTGTAGAAGAAAACAAAACACTTGACTGTGCAAACATGTTGAGATGGACAGCGCTGCCATTGTTATTGTATATGACTTAGGCTCGTTCCTTGCTCCACAGAAAGCCAAGCTGGGTCAGAAGATCTGAAGATTTGGAGAAGTATGATCATCGAGCACATTGCACAAGATTACTACAATATGAAATGATTCATCCATGACTCTCATAACTATTTGTTTGTTTGCTAATTGATTTTGACCTAGTTTCTCTCGCAACTTGGTCCAGAAGGGGAATTTAATCGTTTAGAAGTGTGATTTAACAAGTCTATTATACTGTAGCTGGACCCTCAATGCAGTCCTCACTCACAAGGCTGACTCAGAAACAACCTCAGTCAGTCTAGACAGCCAGTCTAAACTCTGATGGCTGCGGTACGGACCCCCACGGTATAGTCCCCAGTAGGACTGATGCAATTAAAGATTACCATCCAAAGGTATTCTAAGACAGTTGTAGTTGGTATATAGTTGGATCAGTTGCCAGAAAATGCTTTTTGCAGTGTGAGATTTGTATACATTTTTTCTTTTTATTTTGTACATGTTATATGCATTTCCTTTGTATTGCAATATCCAAACACAGTGACGACAATCATGTTTTTCATGTTTTTAACTAAATGTGAGTCACCACACTGGTGCATGGAAAGTCCCTCTGCACAGCACTTTCTCCCTGCACCACAAGAAGCACAAAGAGGTCATGTTTATAGCTGCAAATCGCCTGCCAGAGAGCAAGTGCCTTAAAGCACGGTTGCAAATGGTCAAAGGAGCCCTGTAAAAAGTGGTTTATATGGAAACGCACATCCTTTAGGAGCCACAATAATGATGATTTAAATACCTATGAGCTGATGTGGAACTATTATGCTAACAAACTTGCTTCCTACGCAGAGATGTACTTCATGCAGCCTGAAAGAGCTCTGCCCAGAGTGCGTTATAACGGCACACATTGACTGACCTCCGGGGCCAAATTGGTTTGAATTTGAGCATGCGGCAGTGACTTACTTTGATTTGATAGATGGTATCACAAATAACCAAATATTTAGCATGTCTGGACATTTATGAGCTATTCCGTTTCCATGGACACACAAGTGAATAAACATGGCAGAACTAGATGCTGCAAAGTGAAACTTATATTCGCTTTCTCAGCTCATCTTCGGTTCATATGAAAAAAGTAGAGGGAACAATTAATATTAGATAATTTATTCAATTGAATAAGGGAAAAGATAAGTAGCTCCAATTGAGCCATCTCAAACCCCACCCTCTATTTTTGATCCTCCAATCACAACAGTTGCTTGGAGGATCAAGAAAAGAGGGCGGGGCTTGATATAGGTGAATTCGTTGACTTCCTCTTGGGACAGAACGTCATCCAAATAATGTCATCCAACCCTCTGTGTAGGAGAGATGAACCATCCACTTGACTCTCAAATCCCCATGTCCTACCTTCCTTACCTGTAATTCTAACAGTTGGCTCTCAGTTAAATCGTATTGTTCCCCCACGCTGTGTTAACATTCATTAGTTCCCAGGTACTTAATGGTTGTTTGTGCTCCCTAAAATAGAGTGTTACTGATTTTACTATTGAGGCATATTACGTGGGATGAGACAAAGCCGTCTTACTGAAAAAGGGTTGGATTGTGGCAAATACATAGTCGAGACAATCAAATTTGATTTAGAGGGGTAGTCAATAGGCTGTGGCTCAGGAGGTAGAGCAGTCGCCTGGTAATCCAGAGTTCCCGCTCCTCCCGGGCAGCGTGTCGAAGTGTCCTTGAACAAGACACTTAACCCCTAATTGCGCCTAATGAGCTGGTTGGCACCTTGTACGTTGCCTTCGCCGTTGGTGTGTGAATGTGAGTGAATGGGTAAAATGTGAGGAACAAATTGTAAAGCGCTTTGGATAAAGGTGCTATATAAATGCAGCCATTTACCATTTATTTACCATTTTAAAACGTTCTAATATGTTTTGTTTAGCTACTACTGCTAACTCCTTTTCCATACATGTAATAGAGGTTGATATCCGTTCTCATCCAAAAGGACCACGCATTAAAGTAGTTTGACATGCTATTGTTTTATTTGTCAATATTATGATGTTTTATGTGATATGCAATTGAGTAGCCTTCCCATTCTGTGTGAACTCTGTTCCGTGTTCTCCTGGAGGAGTATAGGATTGTTTGATGTGACCCCATGTGCAATATTAACAATGTTTTTGACCAAATGCCTTTGACCATGACAATATATTAAATAATATCTCTTGATACACAGTAGGCTGTGGACCCGTTTTATAACAGTGTGTCTCAGGGACCCCCGTCTCAGAAGATCTTTGTTGTTATTTATTAAATAAGAGGAATAAAAACACATTAATATAGCTGTTATGGTGTTTTCTTTTACAACCATCCAACCATATTGTCATTTGAATTGGCAAAACATTCTGTGGACTCATAACACCATTGAAGTTTTACATGAATTTGATTTAATATACTTTTGACATACATACCATACACAAATACATACATACATATATATTTTTCATCTAACCTCCATTATACATAATACAATATGATTTATTTACTGGCTAGTTTAATATTTATGGCAAACGTTACACATGGCCAATTTATCCCCACCTATAGCTATCTGCCTCTGGCATTGGCTGCATTCCAATAGTCTCAAATCCATCTTGGATCTTTTGTTGACCTCTCAGACAAGTGTATGGGGGGATGCTGGAGTTATCAAGTGCAACATACAAGGAGACGAAAAATGATCAAATGTAGGCTCTGTATTTGCATTCAGCATTTCCCTCTGACTGAAACATTATTGGCTACATAGGCAAACCATCAAGTGAGAACATACATCTCTGTCATGAGGAATCCTGTTTAAGGCTTCGTGTTTTTTGTGTGTAGTCCCTCTAAGCAGCAATTCATAGTTTGTTTTGGCAGTGAAACGTTATTGATGGCACTTGGTGAACTCATCTGACTTCCAAGGGTTGATGAAACTTGCAGGATCAGTTAGGTAAGTACTGTAGTTCTGGGTTGCTGACTGATGACCTATGAACAACCGGGACTTCCCAGAGAGTGTGGGGAGGCAAAAGTCTCTGAAGATTCCCAGCTTGATCATCAGTCTGCTGTGCCTCCTCCACTGCTGTGTCCCTCAACAGTGTCTGCTGTCCCTTGTGAAATGAACAGTCTACTTGATCATTCATCATAGCTGCCAGTCTATGATGGAGTACAAAGTTGAGCCATTGTAGGATAACGTTGGCTGTTGTATCTCTAGCAAAATAACGTCATTGCATGGCCAACTGCCATGTGTAGGTCTACAATGTAATGCACGATAATCCAACGTGAGGCTAACCTCCTTTTGTAGTTTAAATTAGTGAGCCCTTTTCCTTGTCCAACGTCAACGCCAGTCAGTTCACAAACGAGTGTCCACCTGTGATAACGACTCCCTTTTTAAAGGTTCAAGGTTCCTCCTCACCGCTTCCCGTGACCGCCTACGTCCACAGACATGCAGCGGCACTGTTTGACCCGCTGTACCTTGCGGTGTCTGAAGGGGGGCTGCAGGCCGGGACAGTCCAGCTGCAGGGTGAGCTGGGTGATGCGGTGGGGCCTGCAGAAGGCACAGGACTGAAAGGGCTCCTGGCCCTTGCTGTGACCCTTCCTGCCGGAGCCGGAGCCTCTGCTCGCACCGGGGCCCGAGCTGGGACCCATGTGACGGGGGATGTAGAAGGAGTTACACTGGCCATAGCAGAAGCGGTTGACCACGGTGCGGCTGCGGCAACCCTCCTCGCTGACCGTCTGGCGCAGGGGCTGCGTCTTGCACCAGTCCCGGCGGAGGTACCGACGCTCCGTCACCACCAGGGCCTCCCGGCTCGAGGACAGCACCTCGGGCTTCCGCGACGACAGCCGGTGATGGCGGTCCGAGGACAGGTTCTCTTTGTCTTTGGTCTTGTACGGCGACGGGATGGATCCCTGGGGGCGGAGCTGCTTGGACTCCGTGGCGACGCAGAGCACACCGGCCAATAGGAGCGGGAGAGTGATCCTCCAAAACATTCTGCAAAAGAGACGAGGGAGAAGAGAGAGAGAGACACATGACTCACGCTATCAGTACCGTAGACAGCTGTCGTGAATGTGGAAGTACAAGGTACGGTCATGCAGCATACAAACCCATGTTTGACACTGTTATTAAGGTACTGTGTGATGTTTGGCTATCGTGTTTACATGTGTGTGTGAATGTGTTTGGGGCGCTGTCTAGCCTCCCAGGCTGTCTAGCCTCCCAGGCATCACGGAGGAAGTGAATCCATCACCGAGGGCCTCCATTTGTCAATGTCTCCATGTCATTACCTCTATTTGCTTTCTTCTCGGCTACGCAACTCTTCCAAAAACAAACAAAGCCTCGGCATCAAAGGATACACTTAAACACCCATAACGAGAAGGGGGAAGTTGATTTTATTGGTCTCTTCGCCGGGTAAAATAATTAGGCCTTTGCTTACTCTAGTCATGAACTATGCCGCAGATATGTAAACAGGCATTAGAGGGGCCCATCTGAATGTTATTAGGCGAGGGTTTTGGGGAAGTGTGCCCGTTGGGACTACTCTCCCTCTCTGTGGTTATGTAGTATGCAGCAACGTGAACTGGGAGTGACCCATGATGTGTCCAAGGATCAACCTATCCTCATGATGAGCAACGGGTGACAGAGATGAAACCTTTCCTAAACATCCACCTCCGCGTGCAGCTATGTGTGCGTGCAAGCATGGTGTGCACACTGTGCAGTGTGCACGGGGACACACACACACACACAGACACACAGACACACACACACACACACAGACAGACAGACAGACAGACAGACAGACAGACAGACAGACAGACAGACAGACAGACAGACAGACAGACAGACAGACAGACAGACAGACAGACAGACAGACAGACAGACAGACAGACACACACACACACACACACACACACACACACACACACACACACAACTCTCTCCATGCAAGAACATTCGATGCCTATTTTGCTTTGTGCTACAATGAGGAAGACATGCGTTAGAGGAGAATGTTTTTCAGACTGTTCGGGTGGATTGAGTATGTGTCCGAATCTGCACCCTGTCAGTATTTGCGCCAAACACATTTTTGACCAGTCCCTCAAGAATCCTGACCGTGAACCAAACTGCCTCGAGGCTATAGGCTCCTTTTATATCTACCGACTCTCCTCTGCCGGTTTGAGTACGTGTCTGAGTGTGTACCCTGTCAGTGTTTTTGCGCCAGACACATTTTTGACCGATCGGCTCAAAGCATCTTTTCCACATCAATGTCAGGATCCCGACTGTGAACCAAACCGCCTGGAGTCTATTGGCTCCTCTCTTATTATCCACCGGCTCTTCTTTGCTGTGCACATTTCAACATCCTCTCGCTCTCT
>NC_140173.1:129876995-129901995 GCF_963971535.1 Notolepis coatsorum
CCATCTTTTCTGACGTCGCTTTCGTCTTTCTCCCTGTTGTGTATTTTCTCTCCCTCTCTCTCTCTCTCTATGCCAACAGTATGTGATCACTCCCCCCCTTTACTCTGTCTCTCTCTCTCTCTCTCTCTCTCTCTCTCTCTCTCTCTCTCTCTCTCTCTCTCTCTCTCTCCTTTCCTGATGTTCTGGGTAATAGCTCCAAGAGTCTAAGGGACCCACTATAACCTTGTCCTGTGCTGTACTCTGTACTCCTGTGCTGTGCTGTGCTGTGGACTGGGAGCCTCAGTGCCTCATGTTGGAGTTTTGAAATCCCCCCCCCCCCCCCCCCTCTCTGTTCCCTCCTTAAGGCCGGGAGGGCTCTTCCTATTGGCCCCGATCACAATGTGAATCAAACCAAGCCTTGCTTCTTTCATTTACCCCTCTCTCTCTCTCTCTCTCTCTCTCTCTCTCTCTCTCTCTCTCTCTCTCTCTCTCTCTCTCTCTCTCTCTCTCTCTCTCTCTCTCTCTCGTCTCTCTCTCTCTCTCTCTCTCTCTCTCTCGCCCCCCCCCCCCCTCTTCCTCCTCTGTATCTTCCTCTGTCTGAACTCCCCACCTTCTTCATGTTCACACACACACCCATGCTGTGTGGCATCGATCCTCCTTTACGTTCGTTGTTATTCCTCCTCCTTTCCTCTCTCCCATTTTCTCCAACTTTAGTGAAGTCAGACAATAAAGTGGATGGACCACTACCAGACATTCAACATACAAAAAAAATAAAAATAAGAAAATGCCCATCTCAGCTCTTTCCGATCCCTTGCCATCTCTCCACTCCGGCACGCTAAACCACAATATCACATTAAGATCTTACTGCTTAGGATACAGCTTTGATCATCTACAATCTTTAAAATAAAATAAAAATTCCACAAATCATAAATCATCGCATAGCCAGACGAGAGTGACAGGATGCTTTGAAACTGTCACGACACGCATTCCTTGACTCAGCAGAGACAATGCTATTTGTCTGTTTTGCGGTTGTTACTAAGCTGACCACTGGGCACTGGGACTGTCCTCCACCAGCCACCCGCCCCCGAGCCCCTGGCCCCCACCCACTGCCCATCAAAGAGCTGCAACGTCTCTACATGCTGAGGAAAAGCCTCATATGGGCACCGTCTGATCTGAGTAGTAAACATTGCGACAGACCAGGAAAAGGATGACACTACAAAAAAATAAATAAAAAAAAACATCTGTCACCATAGCACCATGTTTCCTTTTGAGCAGATCTGAGCCAAGGGGGAGAGCTGTGAGTTGAGAGGAGGGGAGACGTAGGATAATGGGGCTGCTGGTAGGAAATAATATATCACCACCTAGTGGCGTCGAACAAAGTGCATTGTTCATTGTACATTGTTCTTCAGTCCCATTAGAATTACTGTAGCTTAGGTTCATGGAAAAATAAGTACAATTCAACAACTCAAGACGATTGCTTTCTTTACTATAGTGCACTGATGGAGCTAGGCTGTAATGAGTGTGTGGCCACTATTTACTCTTGGAAGGGGCTCTCCTCTCTTTGTGGACCCCAAAACCGTGGCCCTGTTGCACTCTCTGCACCCCCCTCCCCCTACACCCGCCCTGCTACAGCATCACGAGGGGTTTGTGAGACGGTAAAGAAATCCAAGGCGAGGGCGTGATAACAGATAAAGGTCCACCTTTAATTATACATTTTAAGTAAAAGTGTCTTTAAATATGGTATAAAAATAAATGCAGGAGAGAATAACAAATAATTACGTTCTACATAAGACATAAGACAGCATTATTTTGTCATTTAGAATGTGACTTTACAAGTGCAATGAAAACCGTTATGTGCTAATTATTGTAGTGCAATTGAAATCAACGCAATGCAAAAGAAATGTACGATAATAAATAACAATCATAATAATATATACTGTATATGCATACCGCACAACACTTCCATGACGTGACAAGGTATCTGTGATCTCAGTTCAGTGTATAGTGATGACATATTGATTAGAATTTCCAGTTTTAAGCTGTCATTTAATTATTATATTTTTTTTAATCTATTTCTCTTTATTAATTCCCCCCCCCCTCTTCTTTTCTCTCTGACATCATTAGTAGACGCTGGAAGTGAACTAAGGGGTCAGTGTTTTTACGAAGGAAGAACTGGAACACCAGATTTTCTTTTACAGGCATTCTTCCATCAGTCTCTCAGTGCCCCTACAATGTCCGGCAATGCCTCTCTCTCTCTCTCTCTCTCTCTCTCTCTCTCTCTCTCTCTCTCTCTCTCTCTCTCTCTCTCTCTCTCTCTCTCTCTCTCTCTCTCTCGCTCTCTCTCTCTCAGAGAATACTGGGAAATACATCAGGTACTGTAAAAGAAGACAGAAGACGGATCTTCTCCCTGGACATGCAACATCTGGCGGACGGACGGACGGACAGACGGACGGAAGGACGGACAAACTGGACAGTCTGGCAACTCGGGTGTCAGAACCGAGAGCGTATGACGGACAACGACGATGTAGAAATGAGATGGTCCCTCTCTCTCTTCTCTCTCTCTCTCTCTGCGTCCCGCAGAGGTAGAGAGACAGTGTTGATTCTAGCGTGATGGCACAAGACTGCTCAGCCTCTTGGATGCAAGGATTTGCCCTGCCACCGGGAGAAGAGAGAGAGAGAGAGAAGGAGGAGGGAGGGATGACAAAATATAGATGGTTACAAAGCTGATTGGGTATGGACAATAATCTATGAATTAAATTGAGATATCTCTTTGTGTGGTAGGGAGGGTAAAGAGGCTAACACAAAGGCATTCTGCATCAACAGCCATCGACCACATACCTGGAAGCAGCATCCTTCAAAACAAGTTCTTGCTTTTCTGTGGGGACAAGGGAAAAAGACAGAATAAGAGAGTATGTTGAGTAGGCTGAGGTTCTGAAGTCCAAGCAACTAACAGGTCACATGACCCCACATTCTAACAGGCGGACTACACTGTTATAGTGATAGTAATCAAACGGCACTCTGACAGTGACTAGCTATTGGGGTTGATGAGCCTGAAAGCAAAGATAATAAGATGGACACCGATGTTTTTATTACACAGATAATCATATTATATAAAATAATTGTTATGTTATGAGCTCCATTGACGCAGCGCACTCCGCCTATAGATGCACGATTCCCATCTGTTCGCCATAAAAACTACCTTTAGGACGACTGCACCGTTTCTTTGTTGGGACCCATGGAAATATCAGTAATCGTATTTCCTGTTTCTATTTCAGGATCAACCCCAACTCCAGGAATTTCATCTATAGACGTCATTTAATAATAATCTGTTCAAAAATACTTTATCTTTCGGACAGGATGGTCAGTTTAAACGATCAGACACGGAAAGCAATGTGATTGGAACCGGAGCAGTATCCGCTCGTCCTTCCTCATGTATGGAAAACAGCCCACAAATTTCATATTTAGGCTATTTATCAAGCTTATGTGTGATACTTTGCTAGATGATAGACTTTAGAAACAACACTTTGAACATGGGACAATTTAAAATTGACATGAGCTTTTTTTTTTTAAGATTTAGTTTCCGACGCTCATACGTATCATGCTTAAACTTGTTCTGCTCTATAAATAATATAATATTAGATTAGATTAGATTAGATTAAATGTTATTGTCAGAGAACAACAAAAGTGTTCTACACAAAAAGGGTGCTACAGTAAATAGCAGTAAAAGTGGTTATTGGCTCATAATCATCTACCGGCTGTGTAAAAATGATATTAGAACGATTTTAAATATAATAAATAATAATAATAATAATAATATAATAATAATAATAATAATAATAATAATAATAATAATAATAATATAATAATAATAATAATAATAATAATAATAATAATAATAATAATAATAATAATAATAATAATAATAATAATAATAATAATAATAATAATAATAATAATAATAATAATAATAATAATAATAATAATAATAATAATAATAATAATAATAATAATAATAAAACAGTCAAAGATTATAATATGATGACAAGTATAATATGAAGAGGTATACATATATATTCATAATTAATGATGTGCCCATATTAAATCAATTTCATGCTTTGTAGGCACAACAATTACATTTGTGACTTCCTTTAATCTAATGTTAATTTTTCATTTGATTTCATCTGTTCCCATCTGGTATTGTATAATAATTGTTGCAAAATAATAAATGTATTTAAAAAAAAAAATCCTGGTATTCTGGGGTCCAATCCCTATTTCATACTTATACCAATTATGTTGTCGGTGTTCGGTTCAAGTTCTTTCTCAGCCCCAATCCATGCTGTTATTCATACTGGATATACCCACAGCTCCAGCCAGCTCCAGTCTGCACAAGCCCTGAAATACATGTTGAAACCTACTCCATAGTGCTCCGAGAAGGTGTCCTGGAGCAGAGTGGAGTGTGGCCCCATTGATTGGTGTTGTGTCTAACCAGCCGCAGCTGCAGGTATCCAGGCGGAAGAACAGCATTTCTCTCTTCTGAGAAAGAGCTTGAACCGAACACAGACAACACATTTTTAAATGAGTCGGGGTAGTAGGGATGTGCGGAGACGTCATTATCTGTATCTGTATCTGTATCTGTATCTGTTCAACCAACACAATTATCTGTATTCGGATAGAAGACTGGAATGTGGCGTGGTTTATACCAGCATTTGTATTTATGTATCTATTATTTTGCAACAATTATTGTACAATACCAAATGGGTATTGTCAACATCAATCGACAACATCATGGTAAGTAGGAAATAGGCCTAAGAGTCCAAAACCGTACCCTTTAATGTTAATATATTAATAAATTAATAGATAATCATAAGACTTTATAAAAGTTATAATAATAACTTGTGTGTAAATAATTAAATCAAATTATAGTAATTAACTGAAACCGCCAAAGATTGAGACAACGAGAACATCAAACACCGCACAGAGCTTCATGAAGAACAACAAAAACCTTTGTAATGTATGTTAAATTGACAATTCTGGGAGAAGAATTACATGTTACAAGTTGCTCTTATTGTGTCTGGGTTAGAGCTATAGCAGAGCATACACTGCAGAGAAACAACAAGAGAGAAGAAAATAGGAAAGGATAGAGGAAAGGAAGAGGAGAGAGAGGAGAGGAGAAGAGAAGAGAGAGGGACAGAAGAGGAAGAGATGATAAGAGAAGAGGGGAGAGAGAGATGAGAGAAGAGGAGAGAAGGAGAGAAGAGAGGGAGAGAATGAAAAAAATTGTAGAGCAGAGCAAAGGAGAGGACAGAAGAGATGAAGGGGGAAAGGGAGAGAAGAGATTGGAGAGCAGAAGAGAAAAGAAGAGAGGAGAGGAGAGGAGAGGGAGGAGAGGAGAGGGGAGGAGAGCGGAGGAGAGGAAAGGAGAGGAGAGAAGAGGGGAGATGAGAGGAGAGCAGAGGAGAGGAAAGGAGAGGAGAGGAGGGGAGATGAGAGAAGAGCAGAGGAGAGGAGAGGGGGAGAGAAGAAAAAAAAGGAGAGAAGAGTCGAAGAGAGTAGAGTAGAGCAGAGCAAAGGAGAGGAGAGAAGAGATGAAGGGGGAGAGAGGAGGAGAGGAGAGGAGAGGAGAGGAGAGGAGAGGAGAGGGAGGAGAGGAGAGGAGAGAGAGGAGAGGAGAGGAGAGGAGAGGAGAGGAGAGGAGAGGAGACTGGTCACTGCATGACTGAGTTAAAAAGCAACAATGAAACCGGAATAATCCAGGTCATGGAATGTCAGAACACACAAACGAACATGAGGATGGATAATAAAGACAGAAGAGATGAAGGGGGAAAGGGAGAGAAGAGATTGGAGAGCAGAAGAGAAAAGAAGAGAGGAGAGAGAGGAGATGAGAGGAGAGGAGGAGAGAGGGAGAGGAGAGGAGAGGAGAGGAGAGGAGAGGAGAGGGAGAGAGGAGAGGAGAGGAGAGGAGAGGGAGAGGAGAGGAGGAGGGGAGGAGAGGAGAGGGAGGAGAGGGGAGGAGAGGAGAGCGGAGGAGAGGAGAGGAGAGGGAGGAGAGGGAGAGGGGAGGAGAGGAGAGAGAGAGGAGAGGAGAGCGGAGGAGAGGACAGGAGAAAAGAGGGGAGATGAGAGGAGAGCAGATGAGAGGAGGGATATGAGAGAAGAGGAGAGCGGAGGAGAGGAGAAGAGAGGGGGAGAGAAGAAAAAAGGAGAGAAGAGTCGAAGAGAGTAGAGTAGAGCAGAGCAAAGGAGAGGAGAGAAGAGATGAAGGGGGAAAGGGAGAGGAGAGGGGAGGCGATGAGAGGAGAGGGGAGGAGAGGGGAGGAGAGGAGAGGAGAGGGGAGGAGAGGAGAGGAGAGGAGAGGAGAGGAGAGGAGAGGAGAGGAGAGGAGAGGAGAGGAGAGGAGAGGAGGGGAGGGGAAGAGAAGAGAAGAGAGGAGAGGAGAGGAGAGGAGAGGAGAGGAGAGGAGAGGAGAGGAGAGGAGAGGAGAGGAGAGGAGAGGAGAGGAGAGGAGAGGAGAGGAGAGGAGGAGAAGAGAAGAGAAGAGAGGAGAAGAGAGGAGAGGGGAGGAGAGGAGAGGAGAGGAGAGGAGAGGAGAGGAGGAGAAGAGAAGAGAAGAGAGGAGAGGAGAGGAGAGGAGAGGAGAGGAGAGGAGAGGAGAGGAGAGGAGAGGAGAGGAGACTGGTCACTGCATGACTGAGTTAAAAGCAACGATGAAACCGGAATAATCCAGGTCATGGAATGTCAGAACACACAAACGAACATGAGGATGGATAATAAAGCAGTGGACATGCTTCCTCTGGCACACCGTCCCCTGGCTGACCAGAAGAAAAGCATGTCCACTTACCACGCTTCTCAAATGATGATCTGCGTTGCTGATTCCATCCAAAAATGGATAGATAGTAAAGAAATACATACTGTACAAAAGAGGATGGATGGATAAAACCATTAAAAAGGCACGAGATATAGTAAACAAAATAACTGAAACACCATAGTGGGTGGATGGGATGGTGATGATTGAAGAACTACTAAAAATAAAGACTGCTGAGATATTTTCAGGATACAATTGCCTGTATATCATACAAAATCAATGGAATGGAATATGCAGTAGGCTGCATATCCATGATCCGCATAACATCCTTCCTGCTCTTTGCGTGTGTCTGTGTGTGTGCGTGCGTGCACGTGTGCGTGTGCACGGTATCTGCGTGTGTTTGTACACATGTCTGGGCCACATAGCACACTCAGCCAGAAATATGGCTTTATTCAGGGGCAGCAGACTCCAGCTTGATCCTGAGGCTGTGAGTCACTTGTTTACCTTCTTCTTGGCCTGTAGTAGCTCCTGGTAGGCACTGGAACGTATGAAGCGGCTGTATGAGTCACTCTTCATCAGCTTATAGATGTGCTCCTGGTACAGGAAAAATAAAAATAAAAACATATTCACTTCATATATCATTTATAAACAGAGGCGCTAATAAAAAAAAAAGTAAAAGAGTTAGTTGAAAGGTGTATTTCTTCCATTTTGATTGAGCTAAGCTAACAGATTCCCCCTGCCTCCAGTCATTGTGCTAAGCTAGGCTAGCGTACAGTATAACCGGATCTGTCTGTACCGGACGCACGTGCTTGTCTGACTCTGGGGAAGGTGGCTCAAATAAGTGTATTTCTCAAAATATTGGGAGTATTCTTTTAATAGTAGTGTAGGCGTACAATGAAAAATACATTCAACCGCAGGTACTGTAGCCTTATAGAATTTCAATTCAACAATGGCTAGTAAGTAATCAGGAATGTAGATTCTGTAGATTGGTCTGTACCAGAAGGGAAACTGGAATCCAGACGCTTCTACACAAGGCTGGAGTAAATAGCACGGAAACCTTTTGATGAAATGTACACAACTGGGAAACACCTGTCATCATTTAACTGCTCTGCAAACATGCTGATCTGTCAACATTGTGGTTTGATCCTTTATTAAATGGCTGAGTCATATTTGAACAATCAACAACTCCAACATGTTTCAGCCAAGGCGCTGTCCCTTAGGAAACACATTGGAGTCTTTAATATGACCTAGCTATTGATCAAAGACGTTTTAACCTTTCAACAACCTGAAGAACTTGGATATTCTAGTATTTTTCCTGACCAAAACGGCATCTTCTCTACTGTTCGAGTATCCACAGAAACACTCTACTCCTGACTCAGTGGATTGTATGATATACTATAGTCTGCTATCATTATAGTTTATTATCAAAATGTGTCCTTGATACTGTAGACACCTGAATATGTCTAACCGTAATTCAATGTGTCTAACTCTAACTCCTTGTATTCTACTGTGTTCACGATAACGTTGTGTAACTGGACTGTCGCCAGGGGGAGCTGGTACGACGTTGGGCTGGTGGCAACAGGTGTAGAAGAGGCTGGCTGAAGGTGGAGCTCTTACAGCGGGACGACCTCTTCGTCGTTTTTCCATTGAAGCAAGGAGACGTGTGGAGCAGGAGCTCCCGATACTAAAGACAAGCGAAATACGACCCCCGTCACGGTGCGGGATAGTCACGACGTTCTACTGCCGGAGTGTGCTGTGAATATTGCATGCGCTGCGTTTAGTAAAGTATAGGCGGAAGGCTAGGGGGTCGCACTGACCCAAAGCTTAGCTTCAAGTATAGGCCTAGTAGCACAGTTAGCTTGCGTCAACCCACCGTCTCCCAGCCCCGCAGCGGACACCGCAACAGACGTCGCCGGACCGCACCCGCCTCCAGCATTCTCCTAGCCGACAGCCAGTCCAGCTTTCGCCTGCCTAAACGTCAGCCCAGCCAGCCCCTTGCTATCACAGGTGACAACCACGGGACCGTTCGACGGCCATCTCGCGGCACGGACATTCGTTGCGGGAGCAGGCCAGCACTCGGTTGGTACACTCAAGCCAGGTACTGTTAGCGCTCCGAGCGCTGGAACTTTATCGGCGAACATTCTCCTGTTTGAGAGCGTGCCCTCTAAGGGCGAAGAGAATAGATACATTGAACTGGCACGTGCACCAGTGACTAGGGGCGCCCCAACGTTTGTTGTTTTGTGTAATGCCGGCTTAGATAGGATTTTTGTTTCAATTGTGGGCCCACTGTATTTTTTTGTTACATGTGTTGTGTGGTTAAGGCGTGCAGACCACACGTGTGTATAATAATAATCATTCCGATTGAGTAGCTCGCAGAGCTCGCCAGTACCCTCTCTCTCTCTCTCTCTCTCTCTCTCTCTCTCTCTCTCCCTGCGGACGAGTGCAAAGTATATGAACCCTTCTACACGTGTAGGATCTAAGTGTCATGCATTGTGCCTTGTATTGATTGCATGCTAACTTATATAAAAGGAGAGGCGTACAAATGGGATCACTGTGTGCGTGTCGATTAATGTGCATTACTGTTTAACCCCTTCTTTTCCACGGCCTATGTATCATTGGGGCAGGTATTCTGGACAGGTCTCCGTTCGTCAACAAGGAAAGGTACTGCTTTGGGGAGAAATTATATCATCTATCACTACTGCCACCGGGTGTGGGAGGGTGTGGGAAGTATTAGGGGAAGTGTGGGTGTTTGGGGAATTACTGTAAGTCGCCCTGGAGGGCAAGAAGGACCAGCGCAGCACCCCTAGGTTAGTAAACCCTAGGCCCCATCCGCTCCCTCTGCTAAATCCCAATTCTAATACTCCTGCACTACAGTCGGGGACTCAGCCGGACCCAGATCTGCTGTGTTCCCACTACCTGGTGACAGTGTACAGCTACTCTCATAAAGTAGGGATAATCCACCCTTCAACAATACTATACACCTTCATTTTTTTTTTTTTTTTTTTTTTCACACCTTCATTTCTTAAACTATGGCTCAGTACCTAAAATGGGCCCCATATGCCAACAGTATGTGATCACTCCCCCCCCCCCTTTACTCTGTCTCTCGCTCTTTCTCTCCCCCTTCACTCTCTCTCTCTCCCCCTTTCACTCTGTCTCTCTCTCTCCCCTTCACTCTGTCTCCCCCCTTCACTCTGTTTCTCTCTCTCTCCCCCTTCGCTCTGTCTCTCTCTCCCCCTGTCACTCTGGATATTCACGTCACAGATATTTATAAAAATACATTATTTCCCAAAGAATTCCTGTCCAAACCAACAGTTTTTTAGAAAATCTCTCAGACGAAACAACAACAGCTGCGGGGAGCTCTCCATGGTCCTGGTTGCAGAGAAAATACTCTGTTTTCAAAGATATCCGTGTGGACAGGGGCCATTTATCATGATGTTAACGTTTTCCAAAAGCTAAATTTTAGCTCTGTTTCACACATACACCTTTTATTACTCCACCCTCTGTTTTCAGTGACCTGAAACTCTGTTCATGTGGACGGGAGGCCGAAACACAGATAAAATACTATGTTTAAAAAAACATCTGTATACATGTGGACAAGGCCGTTTTATTCTTGTTTGCTCCGGTTCATTGTATTTTGTTCCCCATCTTGTCCCATAGTTGTCGTCCCCTGTTTATTTCCTGTACTTCTTTGTTAGTCTGTTTCCCTCCCAGGTGTCTCTTGTGTGTAATCAGCCCAGGTGTTTCTCATGTTCTTATTATCCCCTTTTTTGCTCTCCTCTGTGCTGTTTGCTTGTCTATTGTCTTCTGTTAATAAATGTCTTCTGTTTCTTGTCAATGTAAGTTTATCTCTAGTCTGTGTTCGTTTTTGTTTGTATTTAGTATTTCTGCCTTTGAACTTTATTATTGTTTTATTAAACACCAAACACCCTTAGAACCTCCCACTGGCTCCTTCATCCTGCACTTTAGTCCAACTCAAGCTGCCACAATCATTCGATGAAATGTACACAACTGGGAAAACACATGTCATCGTTTTAACTGCTCAGCAAACACGCTGATCTGTCAACATGCCGGTTTGATCCGTTAATAATGGCTGAGTCATATTTGAACAATTTAACAACTCCGACATGTATTCGGCCTTCACACCCTGAGCAAAAACATATTGGAGCTTTTAATAATTTCCAACCACCTGACGATATGGATATGCTAGTATTATTCCTGACCCAACAGCAACTTCTTTATTGTTCAGCATATCCACTTCCATTCATGTTGTGTTTTGATTGTATGATACACCGTATCCTGATGTGTCCTTGATACTATATACACCCTGGTCTCCTGTGTTATCTGCTGGGCCCCCTGTATGCCAACAGTAGTATGTCTGTGTGTTTTAACTAGCCTGGGTCCCATGAAATGAAAATGTCAGGACTTGAAAAGCTTAAGAAACCACAGTAAACACTGCAGGGCTTATCTTGATTATTCATACAACAGAAAAGGGCACGGTGTAGCATGTACTGCTAAGTTTCAGACGGGTCGATTCTGCCGTGTTTTGACTGTCAAAACAGAAACAACAGGGACACGACTGGTTATCCTGTGTCTTGTTATTATTGTGTCTGTTATTGTGTCTATCTCAGCGATAAAAATGAACTACTGCTAACCTGTGCGTCCTCAAAGGCGTAGCGTCCGGGGTCTTTGACATTCTGGGTGGTCTTGTCGTAGCTCTTGGAGTCCACGTTGATGGGGCTGGGGGCTCCAGAGAACATGAACTCCTGCCAGATCTCCTGCACCCGGGTGGGAACCTCTCTGATGGGACGCTTCTTCAACTCCTGGACTGCCAGCCAGAACCTACATAGAATCAAACATCAGACAAGGATATGGTAAATAATACTTATATATAGGTAGACAATCCAAACCGGTTGGAACCCTCTCGCATCCACTATCCTGGGTAAATGTATATATTGTATGTACTACAATAAAGTAAAATAATGGGGGCGGCTAGGTGGCACAGTGGGCAAGGCGCTCGCCACCAACGCAGGAGACGCTGGGTTCGAGCCCAGCTCTTGGCGTTGCTACCGGCTTGGCTGGTCGTTCATACTAACACAATTGGCAGTGTTAGGGGGTGGGAAGCTGGTGGGTGGGGATCGGACGTTGTGGACAGCGACTCCTACAGGTCGGTTGGTGCGCCTGCGCAGTAGAATCAGGAAGCGACGGGGGCGGCGTGTCCCGCTCCCACGCAGACCCTCGCCGCTGAGAGACCGCGCTGTGCAGGTGAAAAGATGCGACGGCTGCCTCCTCGAGTACCGGAGGGGACACGTGATGTAAGGCTTCGTCCACATTGCAGCCGGCTTGTGGGAGGCATGGCCTAACAGCGTTCGAGACAGGGGAGGGTAGAATTGGACGATACGAAATTGGGGACGGGAGAAAAATAGAAAAATGGGGAGAAAAAGTAGATAAAAAAAAAAGATTAAGTAAAATAATTCCTTTACGGGTCACTCTTCAGCTTTCCCACGTCACAAGATGGTACATTTACATTTATATATCGCTTTTATCTAGGGATGGCCGATATTATCGGCCGACCGATATTATCGGCCGATATCGGCAGTAAAATGTGACATGGGAAAATATCGGTATCGGTAAAAAAAAAAAAAAAACAATAACAATATTGCATCCAGTGAAATTATTAGTTACCTGAAATTATTCAGTTTTGGGGGGGGGGGGGGGGGGGGGGGGGACCGATACCGATATATGCAGGGTTTCCCCCCAAAAAACTGAATAATTTCAGGTAATTAACATTACATATCTCTTGTTGTGGAATTAACACAACATTATGCATACTTTTGACAATAAATAAAATCAGAATTTGTTCTTACTTGCTTGCCTGGGTAAATAAAGGTTATAGAAATGTAAAAAAAAAATTAAAAACATTTAAGTTTTTTTATTTTTTGAAAACCGATACCGATATTTTCCGATATCACATTTTAATGCCGATATCGGCCGATAATATCGGACATCCCTAGTTTTATCCAAAGTGCTTTATAACGTATGCCTAACATTCATCCATTAACACACACATTCACACACAGACAGCAGAGGCGAGGTGCAAACCTGCTGCTCATCAGGAGGAGTTAAGGGTCTTGTTCAAGGACACTTCATCAACATGCTGCCGGCCGGCCGGAGCTGGAATCGAACCAGGAACCTTCTGATTGCCAGACGACCACTCCACGCGCTCTCTACCCCCTGAGCGTTCCCCATATGCATATCACACTGAGTGTAATGATAAACATGTGCACTCCACATGTATGCATATGTCACTAGGCAGAGCAGAGTATATCAGCTGTTATATATATAATAAGAGATCAAAAAGCGGACCCAGCGGTTTTGGGATGTACAGTAGTAGTGGAGAGTTGACCACAAGATAGTCGACTCCTATGGTCTTAAAGGGCAATGCCACCTATTTTAAGAATTGATATGTTGTGTTATTATAAGACTGTTCATGCCATGAACATGCGCCACTCTCCCCTGAACCTCGCTCCCCCTGAGTCTACTCCACACCACAGTGCACTCAAGTACATGTCAGTTGTCCTCAGTCAGCTTGTACAGACAGGAGCTTGGCCCCATTGACTTTGCATTTGTTTGTGGCTAACTAGCCAGAGCTAGTTAGGTTAGGGTTCCAAAATGCTGGACTATCCCTTCAACCACCAGCAAGGTGACAGCAATGAACCTTTTAAATAAACAAAAAAAAATGACTGGACTGTATGGTTTAATAGATATTTGTATGGTCATGGACGTGTCCTTTGAGAATATCTATTAGATCCAGTTATAGGTACATTATGCAGTATTATTTATTGATCTCAAAATTAACTATAAGCAATATAGACATGTACCACCAGAGGGCGCAGAGGAGATAATGTTAGGAATTATAGGAAGTGTGTGTGTGTGTGTGTGTGTGTGTGTGTGTGTGTGTGTGTGTGTGTGTGTGTGTGTGTGTGTGTGTGTGTGCGTGCGTGCGTGTGTGTGTGTGTGTGTGTGTGTGTGTGTGTGTGTGTGTGTGCGTGTGTGTGAGTAAGGGAGAGATATGTATATATATGTATCAGAGAGAGAGAGAGAGAGAGAGAGAGAGAGAGAGAGAGAGAGAGAGAGAGAGAGAGAGAGAGAGAGAGAGAGAGAGTGAGTGTAGAGTGTACAGTATGTGTCTTACCTGAGGTTCTCTGAGCTGAACTCAGACTCTAGGAACTTGAGGAACTGCTCTCTCCCCACAGGGTCCTTTAGGACTTCGTCAATGCCGAACGCCCATCTCTTCACTCTCTGCTGCCCTGGCTCTTTGCTGGGGAGAGAGGAACACTCAGCACAACACCTGATCACCTGATCACCTGATCCACAACATCCTCATTTTCTCAAAAGTCTGCAGGAAGGGTACGACTCTTACATCTGAGTAACAATGTTCATCAAACAGTGCTGAAACTTGGGTGCTGCAGTGTTGAGTGCATAGTAGTAAAGACATTTAGTATAGTAGGAAGAGTGCATGATAGTATAAGACAGTAAGAAGGTTAGTGTTTTATTTGTATTCATTTCAGATATTGATTGAAGAAGTGTGTTTTTAGTCGACGGCGAAAGATTCGCCAGGTCTCGGCTGTCCTAACTGTGGTGGGAAGTTTGTTCCACCATTGTGGAGCGAGGACCAGGAATAGGCGGCTTCTCTTTGATGACCCTCCCGGAGCTCGGATAGGAGTGGGTCTGAGGCGGCCAGAGGATGTAGAGCGGAGGGGTCTTGGGGGTGTATATAGTTAGAGACCATTGACCAGAGGTAGGCAGGAGCCGTTCCCTTCGCTACGCGATATGCCAGGTTGAGGACCTTGAAGTGAATTTGTGCGGCGATGGGGAGCCAGGGCAGGTCCCTAAGAAGTGGGGTAACAACGGCTGACTTTGGTAGGTTGGAGATCAGATGGGTGGCTGCGTTCTGGATGAGTTGAAGAGGCTTGGTGGCGGTGGTCCCAGTGGCGTAGCGGAGGGGAGTGGGCGGGGCCTCATGGTCTGATCTGCGGGGGGGCCCCGACATATTGCGCAACGCCACTGGGTGGTCCCTATGACAAACTCAAATATGATTGTTGGGATATGCCACTATTAGCTGGGATATTGAGGCATGTAAGCCTTCTCCTGTTTACAGATGGCTTTTGTCTGTGTGAGTTTCCATGGCAATACTCCCAATGTTCCATTTATTCATGTATATGTGTGTACTGGTAATTGATCAAAATGAAACTGGCTCGCGGTCAGGTGGCGTAGCGGAGATTGCGTTCGTCACCAAACGCCGGAGACGCTGGATTCGCCTGTTCGAATCCAGCTCCCGGCGTTGTCACCAGCTTGGCTGGCCGTTCACACTAATACAATTGGCAGTATTAGAGGGTGGGAAAGCTGGCGGGGTGGGTCCGGGTCGTTGTAAACAGCGACTCCTACAGTTCGGTCGGGGCGCCTGCTCAGAGCGGATAGGATCTAAGGGGGGTAGTGTGATCCTTCCACACGTTACACCCTCTCAGTGAGAGTCTGCGCTGCCAGGTGAAAAGAAGCAGTTGATTGGCTAGACGTGTGTCGGAGGAAGCACGTGGTAGCCTCCACTCTCCCAGACCGACTGTGGGGGGTAAGTGCGCAGCGACCAGGAAGGGGATTGGGAATTGGCATAACGACTAACATTGGGATGGGAGAAAAATCAGAGGAAAAAGGAGGGAAAAAAAAAAATTAAACTGGCTCACTGGGATATTAGCTAGTACCAAAATGTTAATGTGAATGTTAACGCACTCTCTAAATGATATGTTGTACATATACCTACAGTATGTTATCATATATACCAGCATTTCTCTTTGTGTTTTAGGGACCATTAATATTAATACTTGACATGCACCAACATCTACATCAACCTCTCATATAATAGAGACCTTCTCCAGTCCCGTGACCTAATGCTGGGAAACTATTATCTCTATGAATATCATTATATAGTAACAGTGAGATAGAGATAGAAAATGTTCAATTTACATGTTCCCTCCACCACCAAGTAGCGGAGATACAGTTTTTTTCACTATTAATGCTTTGTCAGAATCTCTCTCTCTCTCTCTCTCTCTCTCTCTCTCTCTCTCTCTCTCTCTCTCTCTCTCTCTCTCTCACACGCACATGCCCCCCACACACACACACACACACACACACACACACACACACACACACACACACACACACACACACACACACACACACACACACACACACACACACACACACACACACACACACACACACACACACACACACACACACACACACACACACACACACACACACACACACACACACACACACACACACACACACACACACACACACACACACACACACTAACACTAACACTAACACACACCTGGCCTCCAGCTCCCAGACTGTGGTGTCGTCTGAGATCCAGGGGTTAGATGGGTCGGGCAGCGTCAGAAAGGGGTCGTACTCAATATACTGCTCTGTGTAGGCCAGCAAACTGAGGAGGACAGACAATAGACGAAACCATTAATCTATAGCACTACACTGTCAAACAACCAAAGTAAAAAAAGAAATCTGATACTTATTATTGATTGGTTATTATTTTCTCATAATCATCTACAGGCTGCAGAAGAAAATCTAAAATAGGCAAAAAAGTTAATGTATACTATTACTGTTTTGTAATACTGTTGTGTAAATTTTTTTTACAAGTACAGTATGAGGAGGTAAAAAGCTATATTCACAATTAAATATATGCCAATATTAAATATAGTTGATGCTTTAAAGACACAACAATTGCATTTGCTTAAGACACCAGATTTAAAGTGACTTTTTTCTTTTTTTGTATTATTATGTTTTTTGTAGACTTTTATTGTTTTTACTACCGGGCAGTCCGGTAGAGAGAGAGAGAGAGAGAGAGAGAGAGAGAGAGAGAGAGAGAGAGAGAGAGGAAGAAGACATTCAGCAAGGGATGCCTGGTCCGGGAATCGAACCCGGATCGGCCGCTTCGCAACGCAGCGCGTTACATGGTTGGCCACTTGGGCGCCCCTAAAGTGACTTCTTCTGATGTGCATTTGTTAATTTGATTACATCTGTTCCCATCTTGTGTAATTGTTGCATACATTTGATTATTTTTATTTTATTAACACAATTCCAGTATAAACCACGCCCAGGTCCGGTCTTCTATCTGAATACAGATACAGATAATTTTCTTGGTTGAACAGATACAGATACAGATGCAGATACCGATACCGATACAGATACAGATACAGATGCAGATACAGTTAAGGACATTATCTCCGGTTGTGTGAATTGTGTGTGATTTGGGAATTCACTTTTGCATCGTACTGTACGACCTCGAGTGTTAACGGGAAATTAGTCGTGAAAGTACTTGTAGCATTCTTCTCGCACCTGACAGAGGCAGAGATTAGCGAGAGAAAGATAGTGACTGTGTGTTTGGACAGAAGGCCGAAGAGCTATCTGCTCTCTGTCTAATTCAGCCTCACCAGCCTACCAGCGGGTTCAGGTACAGCTTTTTCCCACAAGCCACAAGACTCCTGAACAAGGACAAGAACAGGAGATAGGCCTATTAAAAAACTCTTGACACACACACACACACACACACACACACACACACACACACAGGGCCGGACTGGGGAAATAATTCATACCGGGAGATATAGCGCGAAATATAGCCCCAATCAGGCCACTTTTTAAGAGGGGGTTCTGGGGGTCCCCCACCAGGATTTTTTTTGTTACAAAGACTTAATTTCCTGCATTCTGGTGCATTTTAGTGCATGTGAATCACAAACTAATGAGCCAACAATTGCTTAGTACAATGTACTGTTATGGACCTCAAATAAAACTGTTGTGGCACTATAGCAATGCTACTCTCTCCACCTTCAAAAAGAAAAAAGCAAGAGCACAACATATTTGTCTATTTACTATTATAATACAGTTAACCACTCTCTCCTGTAAGGGCCTTTCTTTTTCTTTGTTTTATCCCTCTCTCGTCCACCCTTTCTCTTTCTTCCACTGTCCATCTTGACATCAACGTTAATTGACTTTCGCTCTACTGTATCTCTCCCGAGTCCCTCACTACCTGGCTCACTGCCTGGCTGTTATTCTGCATCTGAGTGCCGTCTGCCATTCCATTCGCCGCCTCCGCTGTCAATCAGTTGTATCGCCTGGTCCCGCCTCCACCAATCACAAGCGGCAGCACGGCTCCATTGTGTGTGTGTGTCCGCGTGAGGGAGAGAGTCAGATAGTTCTCCAACTCTGTCGCAGACAGTAAAATCCTGGTTGTTCCCCACCCACCTAGGTTATCTAACTATCGCGCCGCGCCGCCGCCACAACTAGAAACAATGGCCTGGCAAAAAATAAATAAAAAATTATAATTAAAAAAAGAAAATTAATTAATTTGTTTTTTTTATATATAATTTTTTTTTTTTTTTTTTTTTATCTGTGCAGGCCAGGCCACCGGGAAAACTCCCGGTGCTCCCGATGGCCAGTCCGGGCCTGCACACACACACACACACACACACACACACACACACACACACACACACACACACACACACACACACACACACACACATATTTTATTTGATGTTACTACTACTACTACTACTACTACTACTACTACCTTGTTACCATTCTTGTATTCATTGATGTTTCTTAATTGTGCACCGTTGAGTCTGAGCTCGAAACACAAGAATTGCATGCCCCTGCAATGCCCCCAGTATTGTTGTGTATGACAAATAAAGAACTTGAACATGAACTCGAACTCCCAGGAAACGACACACATCCAGTGGCTTTGTGTTTCCCCTCCATTTATCTGGCAGCCTCACCGCTGTGCCAACACCCACCGAAGGCACTGTCTCTGGGCCCGATCGCTTTCCCCAAGGTCATCGGAGCTCTTCATTTCCGTGCCACGTCAGGCCATTTAAGGATCCAATAAACGGATCGATGGCTAAACCGAATAAAGACACAGAGAACATCACTCACCTCTCCGCCACTTTGGACATCTTCAGTCGATGCCTGTCTAATTGCACTTGCCAAAAGGTGATCTGAAATGAGGGTGAGGGACCGATTAGCATAAATTTCCTTGGAAGCTTTCTTGGCTCTGAAAGCAGGATGAAGAGAAGCACGTTGTTTGCGAGGATGTGCTCATAATATGATGCCAACCCAGGGGGAAGTTGGTGGTTAGCCAAGACAATTCTGCACTAACTGTATTTCAATTTTATTATCGGACTTAATCGCTTTATTCCCACACAAATAGGATCTCAACCGTTCTAAATCTGACATGTATTGTGCCATAGCTCATATATTATGCATAATAACTACATGTACATATCACCATGTTGTTACAAAAAAAGGTTTCTGTGTAATGGATTAGTACATCCCAAATTGCTAGAGTAAAAACAAAAATGTGGAAAATATGAAAGATGCTGCAATGTTGAATACTGTCGTACTACAGGACCGGCTCTGTGGTTCTAACCTTTTCCTGCAGCTCCTCCTGTGTGGGAAGCTTGGCCTCTGGAGCGGGGGTGTGGGTGGGACTGTGGGTACGGACATCATTCTGCAGGCCGTATACAGACTGAGGGAGAAACAAAAAGACATCATTCTGCAGGCCGTATACAGACTGAGGGAGAAACAAAAAGACATCATTCTGCAGGCCGTATACAGACTGAGGGAGAGGCAAAAAGACATCATTCTGCAGGCCGTATACAGACTGAGGGAGAAACAAAAGACATCATTCTGCAGGCCGTATACAGACTGAGGGAGAAACAAAAGACATCATTCTGCAGGCCGTATACAGACTGAGGGAGAAACAAAAAGACATCATTCTGCAGGCCGTATACAGACTGAGGGAGAAACAAAAAGACATCATTCTGCAGGCCGTATACAGACTGAGGGAGAAACAAAAAGACATCATTCTGCAGGCCGTATACAGACTGAGGGAGAAACAAAAAGACATCATTCTGCAGGCCGTATACAGACTGAGGGAGAAACAAAAGACATCATTCTGCAGGCCGTATACAGACTGAGGGAGAAACAAAAGACATCATTCTGCAGGCCGTATACAGACTGAGGGAGAAACAAAAGACATCATTCTGCAGGCCGTATACAGACTGAGGGAGAAACAAAAGACATCATTCTGCAGGCCGTATACAGACTGAGGGAGAAACAAAAGACATCATTCTGCAGGCCATATACAGACTGAGGGAGAAACAAACGACATCATTCTGCAGGCCGTATACAGACTGAGGGAGAAACAAAAGACATCATTCTGCAGGCCGTATACAGACTGAGGGAGAAACAAAAGACATCATTCTGCAGGCCGTATACAGACTGAGGGAGAAACAAAAGACATCATTCTGCAGGCCGTATACAGACTGAGGGAGAAACAAAAGACATCATTCTGCAGGCCGTATACAGACTGAGGGAGAAACAAAAGACATCATTCTGCAGGCCGTATACAGACTGAGGGAGAAACAAAAAGACATCATTCTGCAGGCCGTATACAGACTGAGGGAGAGGCAAAAAGACATCATTCTGCAGGCCGTATACAGACTGAGGGAGAAACAAAAAGACATCATTCTGCAGGCCGTATACAGACTGAGGGAGAAACAAAAGACATCATTCTGCAGGCCGTATACAGACTGAGGGAGAAACAAAAGACATCATTCTGCAGGCCGTATACAGACTGAGGGAGAGGCAAAAAGACATCATTCTGGAGGCCGATGTGTACTGTACATGTTCTACAGTATGACTTACTACTATAGTAATAAAACAAATCATTAGAATAATATAAGCTTACTGTTGCTGAAACTATTCATTATGCACGTATACAGTACACAGATGGTATAAATATGGAATAATAATGCAGGGGCGGCTAAGTGGCGCAGTGGGCAAGGCGCTCGCCACTAGTGCGGGAGATGCTGGGTTCGAGCCCAGCTCTCTGCATTGCTACCAGCTTGGCTGGTCATTCATACTAACACAATTGGCAGTGTTAGGGGTGGGAAAGCTGGTGGGTGGGTCCTGGTCATTGTAAACAGCGACTCCTACAGTTCGGTCGGGGCGCCTGCTCAGCGAGGAAAGGATCTAAGGGGGATAGTGTGATCTTTCCACACGTTACACCCTCTCAGTGAGAGTCCGCGCTGCCAGGTGAAAAGAAGCGGTTGATTGGCTACACATGTGTCGGAGGAAGCATGTGATAGCCTCCACTCTCCCAGACCGACTGTGGGGGGTAAGTGCGCAGCGACCAGGAAGGGGATTGGGAATTGACATAACGACAAACATTGGGATGGGAGAAAAACGGAGGAAAAAGGAGGGGGAAAAAGTTTAAAAAAATTAAATAAAAAGAATAACAAAATATGGAATAATAATACAGTCTATTCCACTATAGCTATATCCGCGAGTTTGGGTTTAGTTCTTATTTATTTATTCACTGTAATTTGCAGTGTTGGTGTAGTGTTTTTATTTATTTTTGGACATCACAATGCCTCTTGAGGCATGACTGTAAATGTAAAACATAATTTTTAATGAGATTGTTGTATTTATTATTATTATAATGTCTGTAGAATCGACGTGAATGCAATCACCATGATTCCTCCCAAATACAGCCCTTAATTAAGATCACGGTGCACAACAGTCCGATCCGACTTATGACTGCTCTTCCGCACTCGTAATTCCTGCTCTTAGCTACGAGCGAATCCCTGAGAAGGAACCGTTAGTGCATGCCAAAATCGGCCCGAAAAGGTCATAAGTGGAGCTACGATGAAATGTTCTTGTAACTTTTGCCGTAACTCCGTTGGTGCATGTGCAATGTGGTGAGACAAAAACGTAGATTGCACATTGCCGTTTACCACAAAATGTCAGTATTACACACACTATTGCAATTAAAGATGGCCACAGATCACGTTTGTCCTAGCCACATCATTCAAATGACTGGAAGTGTGTAACATCAACATATGTAGTCACACACATACATGTATCAAGAGCTATGCACATAGAAAATGCACTGGAAAATGTAATAATATACAAAATACAAAGAGGTAGGGTGGGACTGTTCATGTCTGTGTTATCAAGTGCAATAACCCTGAGCCCAGAGCCTAGAAGTATATAGAGCAGGAAGACGTACCTTTCTTGTCTTGTGAGGGTTTTTCATTCTGGAGGACTTCTTAATGTCAACTTCTGTCGTGTTCACACACCCAGGCTGAGAGCAAACCACAGATAAAAACAACAACAATTCATCCTGGAGAATATAATAATAACCCTTACTGTCTCAGATGATTCAGCTTCAGAAAGTTCAGTTTTAGTGTTATTGCATTCTCCAACTATAAGTCTGATATGGTAGATATGAATACAAATGCAGTACTATCTTTTGAACGAACCACTGTCTTGAATATGCTAAACTACAGTATATTTTGAACTACTGTCTTAGATGTTCAAAACTACTGTATCCTTTGAAACGCTGTCTTAGCTGTTCAAAACTACAGTACTATCTTTTGAACCGCTGTCTTAGATATTCAAAACTACAGTACTATCTTTTTAACTGCTGTCTTAGATATTCAAAACTACAGTACTATATTTTGAAATGCTGTCTTAGATGTTCAAAAATACAATACTAACTTTTGAACTTGGGCCTTTCTAATATTTCAATCAGTTAACTCAGATTTTACATTCTCATTGGGTCAAGATGTAAACGGATTCTGAGCAGTCGCCCGCAATTCATATCAAACAATGGATAATCAAATGCGAACGCAGCAATTCTACCAGAACAGGAAAACCGTGGGGAAATCAACATTCTCAATGTGCAAATTCCGTCTGATTGAACAAGTGGCCTAATCTAGATCTCTTCCAGGAGCACAACGTTAAGTGGCTTGACAGTGTCACTGTGAAATCAGAATGAATATTGATGATGTTGCTCCAAGCTCCCATGCATTGAACTTGTTATTCTCTGATTAAGCACAGAGCCGTGGTGGTTGGAAAGATGGAGCAGAGTAGACCCATATACTCATCAGGTGGGGAGCTAAATGCTACTGCTAAGGAAGTACAGTATGTACTGTATCAACAAGAACCACCAGAGATACAAGGAATGCTGTCAGGCGGTTATTGATCTAGCACTTTGTTATATTGGTATATGGGGAAGGAATAAGCAAAGTAATAATGTATTGTTATTAGGGCTGTCAAAGTTAGCACATTAATACCGCCGTAATGCAAATGTGTATTAATGCCACACATTTTATTTGACACTTAAAAATACATAGTATATATATAATATATATATATTATATATTATAACATTTATATAATAATTCTTGTATATGTTTAATTAATTAAATGTATGTGTATATATACACATTGTTATCAATTGTACAAATGTACAAACATTCAGTCATGCCAATTCATATTATCAAGAAAAATGTAATGTAATTTTGGTGACAGACTTCTAAAATAGAGTAAAATAGTAAATGTTAATTACTGGCGTACATTTATTGTATGTATGTGTCTGTCCCACAATGCCCAGACAATGGAAATAACCTCTCACATAGTACTGTGTGAGAGGGAGAGAGGGAGGACTTCAGTTTTACTGTACAAAAATATATTAGTCTGTAAAAGGTTGAAAAGAGATTATCATTGGTTTCAGTTGGATTTGTGACACTGTTTTGATTCCATAGAGTAGAATGCAATGTTTTTGTGACCCTTTATTTTTCTCCATGTGAGGTTGGACACGATTACATTGTGTCATTTGCTTTAATAAACAAATAATATCATAGAGAAGAAGACGGTATATGGCATATTAATACTGTCTATTCCATACAGTATCTCTATATTTTTTGGGTTACTTCTTATGTACAGTATTTAGTTTATGTGTGTGTGTGTGTGTGTGTGTGTGTGTGTGTGTGTGTGTGTGTGTGTGTGTGTGTGTGTGTGTGTGTGTGTGTGTGTGTGTGTGTGTGTGTGTGTGTGTGTGTGTAATGCTCACCATGCCTCATTGAGTCAGGACTATAAATGCAAAACGTAATTGTTAATGATACAAATATTGTCGGATGTATTATCATTATAATTATTTAATTACTAATTAATTTTTTTTTTTTAAATATATTTCTTATTACCATTACTATAATCTCTCTCTGAAATTTGTTTGTCTGCCTGTCACTTTGTCTTGATGTCTGCTGTCCTTTGTATTCTGTTTTGTGTTTCAAATAGAACATTTTTAAGTACATATAATTTGTAAATGTTGGTTGCACTGGAAAAAAAACCAATAAACAGATATATAAAAAAAATAATGATTGAATTACGTGGATGTCTGTGGAATCGAAGTGATGGCAATCCCCAAGGACTTGTCCCAAAGAAAGCTGCTATAAACTTGGGTGCAAGCCAATACATCGAGATATATTCGTATTTATTATCATTACAAATAAATACAAAAAGTGATGGCGATCCCCAAGAAAGCTGTTGAAAACACGGGCGCACACCGGTCTGTCCGACTGCCTTTTCGAGTTCGTAAATCACACATAAATCCTACAACAAATGTAATATACGAAGCCGTTCAAGAATGCCGAATAAGTTCGTAAATCCAGTTGTGGAGGAATTCCTTGGTAACTTTCACGTATGTCCGTTCGAGAATGAGGACCAATGTGGTCACTGCAGACTGAGAGGCATAGACTAAATGGAAGGACCATACGGATTGAAGTGAATGTGCCCGCCTGTGAACCTGAGCCTGTCTAACGTGGACCGCTGCTTGGAGTCATAACCTATTTGGTCATCTGTTAACTCCTTGAGCTTTTAAAACGTTTCCCCCGTTGACCACGGATCACTTCAACATGGCTTCATCATCTCATAAGAGGCGTGAATAGACAATCATGTCATATAACAGGCGAGAGTAAATGCATGCACGCGCAAACACAGCTGATTCAGTGCTTCTCCTCTCTCTCTCTCTCTCTCTCTCTCTCTCTCTCTCTCTCTCTCTCTCTCTCTCTCTCTCTCTCTCTCTCTCTCTCTCTCTCTCTCTCTCTCTCTCTCTCCCCCTTTCGACTGTATGTGACTGTGTGTGTGTGTGTGTGTGTGTGTGTGTGTGTGTGTGTGTGTGTGTGTGTGTGTGTGTGTGTGTGTGTGTGTGTGTGTGTGCCCTAAAATCGATTGCCTTGGTGTAGAATTATGTTGTATTTCATAGAGCGTGATTAGACTGTGTTAATGTTTTT
>NC_140173.1:129906995-129951709 GCF_963971535.1 Notolepis coatsorum
GGACTGGAAGTAGCTACTGGTTTCTGCAAAGCATTGGCTTGCCAGTAGCATACCAGTAGCATACCAGTAGCATACCAGTAGCATACCAGTAGTTTACCAGTAGTTTACCAGTAGCACTGGGGCACCACTCAACCTGAGACACTATCCTTGAATTGTTATTATTGTTATCATTACCTGAAACCTGTAGAAAGTGCCATCATCTTTGAGAGTGAGAACATGGTCTGATATGGGGAAAAAGTATCCATGGGCAGCCATCAGGGTTCCTAGGTGGAGCGCCTCCACTGGAAGGAAGACACAAGGCAGAGAAACATCAATGTCTCACCTTGCGCAATATTGCTCTCATTGAATTCATTCACACGTATGTCAGATTCAATATATTTATATATAAAAACAAAAGAGTTTCACAAATTGGATGAGACATAAAACTAAAATACAAATTATATGTATTTATATATCCGTATTTATTTATTTTTTGTTCGTTTTATTTCTTTGATGTCTCATCCAATTTGTGAAGCACTTTTGCTTTTATTCTAAATAAATCAGATAAGTGGTTAAAGGTAGAATCTGTAATGCCGTCAAACAGCAACCTCTAGGCAAAAGTGTCTTCCTCTTTGTATATAACTTTGTTTACATCGTTTGTTTTGGTCTGACGTGTGGGTTGGAGTTTAGTGGGTGATTAGGGGAGGGGTTGCTATTACTGGCCACAAGGGAGGTAGATACAGTCGATCACTCCCTTCTACTGCATACACTAACTAGTATTGGTCTGGATGAGACGTCAGTAGAGTCACTCCAAGCAGTGCTGGGAAGCACAGAATGGAGTGTACTCCGTGATAACACAGCCAATATTAACGAATACACCGAAACGGTGATTGACCATGTCTGTACTCAGGTAGAAGTAATAATCCCCACCACCAAAATTAATATCTACCCAAACCAAAAGCCCTGGGTAGACAAATCCGTCCGTGAGGCTCTGAAAGTGCGCACATCAGCATACAACACCGGGCTGGTGACAGGCAACATGGAAGAACACAAGATGGCAAGATACAACGTCAGGAGAGCAGTAATAGAGGCAAAACGGCGTTACAGGGATAAAGTTGAACTTCAGTTTGAACAGGCTGACTCTAGAGGCATGTGGCAGGGCCTCAGAACAATGACAGACTACAAAGGAACCCCCCTCAAACTGAACAGTGACATCTCCTTAGCAAATGATCTCAACTCCTTCTATGCGAGGTTTGAGGCTGTGAATAACAACACCAGCCTACAAACCACGGCAATGGGGGGGGGGGGGTCTGCTGATGGAGACTCAGTGTTCAGGGTAACAGAGCATGAGGTGAGACGGATCTTTAAAAAAGTGGATATCAGGAAGGCAGCAGGACCGGACGGCATCCCCGGCCGCGTCCTAAAAGTCTGTGCCGACCAACTGGCCCCGGTATTCACTGACATCTTCAACCTGTCCTTGGAACAGGCCGTCATCCCCACCTGTCTGAAGAAGTCCACCATCATCCCTGTACCCAAAAAATCTACGCCCGCTTGCCTCAACGACTACCGCCCTGTAGCCCTCACCTCCATAGCCATGAAGTGCTTTGAGAAGCTAGTGAAGGGCTACATCTGTTCCTCCCTCCCCATCAACCTGGACCCTCTGCAATTTGCATATCGCCCCAACAGGTCCACGGAGGACGCCATAGCCCATGTGCTGCACACAGCAGCATCACATCTGGACAAGAGGAAGGGGAACTATGTGCGAATGCTGTTCATCGACTACAGCTCAGCATTCAATACCATAGTCCCCTCCAAACTCATAGCCAAGCTCAGGGACCTGGGCTTGAACTATGACCTGTGCCAGTGGGTCCTGGACTTCCTGACGGGCAGACCCCAGGTGGTAAGAGCCGGCAACTGCACCTCCTCATCCATCACGCTCAACATAGGGGCCCCCCAGGGCTGTGTTCTGAGCCCCCTCCTCTACTCCCTGTACACACATGACTGTGTAGCACAGCGGAACAACAACACCATCATCAAATTTGCTGATGACACAGTAGTGGTGGGCCTGATCTCTGCCAACGACGAAAGGGCCTACCTGGAAGAGGTAGAGAACCTGTCACAGTGGTGTCAGGAAAACTGCCTCTCCCTGAACGTCAGCAAAACAAAAGAGATGATTGTGGACTTCAGGAGGTCGGGGGTCAAGGACTACAGCCCCCTCAGCATCGACGGGGCACCAGTTGAGAGAGTGAACAGTTTCAAGTACCTCGGAGCCCACATATCCGAGGACTTGACATGGACCACACACATTGACAGTGTTGTGAAGAAGGCACGACAACGCCTCTACTTCCTCAGGCGCCTAAGGAAGTTCCAAGTCAGTCAGAAGATCCTTAGGAACTTCTACTCATGTACAATAGAGAGCATCCTGACCGGCAACATCACCTCCTGGTTTGGGAATAGCACTGCACAAGACCGTAGCAGACTACAAAGAGTGACACGTTCAGCCGAACGCACAATTAGAGGGGGGCTTCCCACCCTCCAGAACATTTACAACAAGCGGTGCAAGGGGAAGGCTAAGAGAATTATTAAGGACTCGAGCCACCCGAACAACTGCCTCTTTGAACTGCTGCCGTCAGGCAAGCGATACCGGAGTCTTATGGCGAGCACAGAAAGACTCAGAAGGAGCTTCTATCCCCAGGCCATCAGGCTGCTAAACGAACAATAATCGCTAAACGAACGATAATCACTATGCAACAACCATCAAATGCACACAGCACACACACCCACACGCACACACACACTCACTCAAACAAACAACACACTGCAGCACCCACTCTCCACACTTTAGATCACACAAACACACTTACACTTTATATTTATTGATAAAGGATTTGCACTACAACTCGTACACCTACTGTGAATTGTACCTAAACTGCACCTCGTCCATTTATGCCTTGCACTATATAGTATTGTATATTAGTACACTGCACAGTATTGTATATTGTATGGTAACTACGTCTACGAACATTGTACATATGTCTAAACTGAACACTGTGACCTCTTTTTTTTCTTCTAATTTTTACTATGTTTTTATTTCATACTTATCTTGTCATGCACAGTCTCTGGAGCGCAACAGTAAGAAGCATTTTGTACAAAAGTATTCTGTACTTCTGTATGACAACTATTAAAGAAACTTGAAACTTGACATGACAATTGCCCTTAGCTTGGTTTCATGACTATTTAACATCCAGGCATCAGTGTGTGAGAGCACAGTGTGTGTGTGTGTGTGTGTGTGTGTGTGTGTGTGTGTGTGTGTGTGTGTGTGTGTGTGTGTGTGTGTGTGTGTGTGTGTGTGTGTGTGTGTGTGTGTGTGTGTGTGTGTGTGTGTGTGTGTGTGTGTGTGTGTGTGTGTGTGTGTGTGTGTGTGTGTGTGTGTGTGTGTGTGTGTGTGTGTGTGCGTGCGTGCGTGCGTGCGTGTGAGAGACGGAGAGAGGGAGAGAGAGAGAGAAACGGGTTGTTTGGTGTATGGAGTATGCTTGACTGATCTCCGCAGGAAAATTGCAAAAGCTGGGAGCTTGAGTCCTACATTCTTAGTACATGAAGGCATTGGGGACACAATATATGCAGAGCAATACTAAATAACCTTGGATGCTTTTTATTGAATATTGCCATGGGTATCTTGAGTGTGTGTGTGTGTGTGTGTGTGTGTGTGTGTGTGTGTGTGTGTGTGTGTGTGTGTGTGTGTGTGTGTGTGTGTGTGTGTGTGTGTGTGTGTGTGTGTGTGTGTGTGTGTGTGTGTGTGTGTGTGTGTGTGTGTGTGTGTGCGCGCTTGCGTGCGTGCGTGCGTGTGTGCGTGCGTGTGTGTGTGTGTGTGTGTGTGTGTGTGTGTGTGTGTGTGTGTGTGTGTGTGTGAGAGAGACGGAAAGAGGGAGAGAGAGAGAGAAACAGGTTGTTTCATTCATAAGAATGGAAGCGATACAATTCTGTCGGTCGCCTTGCTTAAAAAGTCGGTCGCCTGGCAAAAATCGCCCGCTGTGTGCGTTGGACTATAGACACAAAATACAAATTAAGCAAGCTCTATACATTACGAAGTAAACGAAATACAATACGAAATTAACGGAATAATAATGCTGAAAAATACGTTATGCACATAACGTATTTGTATTCCGTTCATTTCGTATTGTATTTTGTTTACTTCGTAATGTATAGAGCTTGATTAATTTGTATTTTGCGTCCTGTGTTTTTGTCACTATCTTTCGTCATTGCATATGTTTGTAATTCGTCACATATAATTGTACTATATTCTATTGTGCTATATTTAATTTAGTTTATATCCCATTTAATTTGATTCAATCTCTTTATTAATTCTTATTCTTTCATGGGCACGACAACGCTGGCAGTGACTCTGGCATGATGCCTCTTTATAGCGCTTATAGGGATCTGCGCTTATTTACCACCACGTCTGTGAAGACGGCAGGTGCGTCGCGTTAACTGGTCGGTGCAATTGGCGGCGGCCATTGTGGATACCGAGCAGATTCCGATGAAGCTCATTTACATAGAAAGGGGACATGTTCTGCCCATATTACCTCATTTAAATACGCGCCAATTGCACGGGATGCAATGCTGACGGAACGCTTAATTTGTATTTTGTGTCTATGCCTCATTTCTGTCTTATTTGTCCACTTCCTGATATCTGCCAACAGCCTGTCAGGAGTGCAGACTGCTGCATCAAATGCACAGGGGAAAACGCCACACATAATGGTATCTCATCCGCGCAATGTCCTTTAGTGGATAGCTCGCAAAGATGGAGCAGAATCCGAGTGCAAACCCTGCGCAGGTAAGGGTGCAATTACCACCGCGCAATCCATTCTTAGTGGATCCCGCCCTGAGTCTCTATCCAATGGAGTTCTGCAGGGTTCAGTGCTGGGCCCTGTCCTCTTCACAATCTACATAAACAATATTTTATCATCTTTAAAATGAATCCTGTCAAGCCCATGCATATGCTGATGACACGGTTATCTATTGTATGGCGGATTCTGTGCAGTTACTGAAAACTTGCAGCTCTCTTTTATTGCTTTGCAATATGCCCTACATCAACTTAAGCTTGTTCTCAATTCTAATAAAACAAAATTCATGATATTTTCCAGGGCAAATTTTTTTTATTACAATAGTTTACAGATATCATCACTAAATGCAGGGCAGTACAGTGCGATATATATGTTGCACGTGCGACACTGACGTCAGTCTGTGCGATGAAAGGATTGACTTCAATAGCACTGGTGCGATGGCCCGCTATCCACTTGGTACTTGTAGTCTTGTGCGATTAAATACAATGTCCCTTCTGCGTAAAACTCCATATATCAAACACCAAATCCCATAATCCCTAGCGAACAATATCCCCGCGAGTTGCGAGCAGTGACTCATATCTGCTCGGCTCAGCTCACAACACAGCAGGTGACTGCAGGACTCGTCTCAGCAGCGTTTGGAACGCGGACATTGAAACAGAGCTAGTAGATAGTGTTGTCGCGACCCAAAACAAATCCCTGCTGTTTTATTCGGCAACGGGTCAAATGCATATAACATGCTTTGCAATCCTCGCATCATAAAGTCCGAAATGAACGTTACCCAGACCGTGCTTCTGCCTTCTGCTCTCAGCCGAGCGGGGCTGCACAGCAGTGCGGCTATTTTGCGATCCGAAATAAGTCTGGTGTTTTTTTTCTCTCACAACGGGTCAAATGCATCTAACACGCTTTGCATCATCGCCATTCCTTTATGCCCACATCGCCCGAAATGAACGTTACATTAGCATAAGCTAACAAGCTAATCCTGATCAGAGGCAGAGCCATAGAGACAGTGTGGACTGGGGAAAGGGTGTGTGTGTGTGTCGAGAGGAGTGGAAGTTTGAAGACAGACTAGATGATGCGGGGGTGGTGAGTTGAAACAGTGTGAATGAATGAAAACTTTATTTAACAGATTGCAGAATGGGTACAAGGGATGCAGACCATAGAAAGACTTTCGTCTTGTTTACATCAGGGTCCCCCATTGTGTGTGTGTGTGTGTCCCAACCGACCCCACTTCTATGTTTCAATAAATTATTTGCATTTAAAACTATTAACGCTGACTCATTAGTTCAGTCCACTCAAAATTATGCTAATATTCCTTGTTGTTTATGATATTAATTGAAAATAGCATATGAGAGTATTATAGTAATAATAACACATGGCGATATACTAAAAAGCAATTTATAATTTTTGGCTGGTAAAAAATCTGCCTTTTTTAAATCTACCAGCCAAATGGCTGGTAAGTCAAAAGGTTAAGTTTGTTCCCTGACTGCAACTAAATAACACAAATACAATAGGCACATTTGTGACTGTTACAAATATAACACGTTTTATACTTGTGCTACAAGATTTTGGCCAGTGCTACAAAACTATCAACCTCTGTAGCACCAGTGCTATGTGCAAAAAAAGTTAACGTACAGCCCTGACTAAATGGTACACAAATTAGCAGAGTCACTGAATATAAATATCTGGGCCTGTGGATAGACAAAAAATGTACCCTTAAAATTTCATACTGAGAAACTTGCGCCTAAGCTGTGCCAAAAGGTTGGCTTTTTGTACAGAAATCGGTCAAGATTCCCTCAATTATGTCGAAAAAGAGTTGTTGAGTCAATATTTCGCTGCTGTCGGGACAAAACCTCATAACTCCAAAAACCCAACTTTTCAGCAGATGAAAAAAACTAACACAGATTTGAGGGTGAATAGAGTTAGGAGGTTTAGACAGATGATCGGTTTAATGCTTTCCCATTGTTTAAACTTTGTAAAACCCACAAACACATATGGAGGATGATCTACGGAGTTGATTTATATAATAAAAAAGAAATAAAAAAATGGAGTTATGAGGTTTTGTCCCGACAGCAGCGATTTGTATCTGTTGTTGATTATGGCGATGTCATGTATCGTCATGCTTCAGCTTCCACCCTGAAACTTGGACTCTGTGTATCACTTTGCCCTTAGATGTATTACTGGAGATAGGTATGATACACACATTTGTATCCTTTACAGTAAGGTTGGTTGCCCATCCCTGGCAGCTCTGCGAGACTATCATTGGCTCTTGTACATTTTCAAGGTGTTGACCGGCAAACAGCCACCGTATAGCTGCCCTGTTGGACAGGAATGCTCCAGCCCATCAAACACAATCTAGTAACTGGATCACACTTAAAGTTCCACGGACTAGTACAGGACTCGGCAGGACAGCATTCTCTTATGCAGCCCCAAAGTCCTGGAATGACATTCAGTCAAATTTAAAGTTCTTCCTTCCCTTACGGAATTTAAATGTCTGATTTCATTTCTTTATGATTCATGTTGTAACTGTTTTTAACTGATTGCACTGTACATTGTTTTGTTGTTCTATTTTGTTGTACACTCAGCAGTTCTGTAAATGAGGTGCCCTCACCTCAGAGCTCACCTCAGTATAAATAAACGTTTCAATCAAAGGTCTGGAGAAATTCACAGCATAATCAGTTACTATATATATTCTTGTAGCTATATAGTAACTTATTATACTGTGAATAATAGCTACGTGATAACGTATTTGTTTGAACCCTTTCACTACCACACTACAGAAGGTTAACCTTTCACTACCACACTACAGACGATTAACCGTAATGAATCCTGTCAAGCCCATTCATATGCTGATATCTATTGTATGGCGGATTCTGTGCAGTTACTGAAAACTTGCAGCTCTCTTTTATTGCTTTGCAATATGCCCTACATCAACTTAAGCTTGTTCTCAATTCTAATATAACAAAATTCATGATATTTTCCAGGGCAATTTTTTTTTATTACAATAGTTTACAGATATCATCACTAAATGGTACACAAATTAGCAGAGTCACTGAATATAATTGGCGCAGTGGGCAAGGCGCTCGCCTCTAACGCAGGAGACGCTGGGTTCGAGCCCAGCTCTCGGCGTTGCTACCGCCATTCACTGCAGTGAAAGGGTTAATGAGTTGAAGGTATCCAATGGAGTTTTTGACCACTAGTTGATGAAAGTGGCGCTAAAGTACACAGTAGGAGAAAAGAGGTCCCTGAAAATTGCATATCATGCAAGTGCACAAGGATGCACAAGCACACCACAAGAAAGTGTTACGAGTTGGGTCGGTGTGTTGGACCCAGGTGCAGTGCAGAATGGATAGACGAGAGGCAGGTGTTGTTGTTATTTATTGTTTGACATTGATGGTATACCCGCCGACAACGGCGGACAAACAAAAGTGGGAGAATGCTTAGTCTCCAAAAGAGGGAAAGTAAAGTGGAGAAAACTAGTCCCCAAAACACGTTAGTGTACAAAATCATAAACTGAGCTATATAGAGAAAATGGGAAAAGCAAAGGGGAGAAAACGCTGTCTCCAAAACACATTACTACACGACATACGTCGGGCGACGGTGCTACATAAGCACACAAAACAGTTTACACATTCGATAAGGCAAGGCACGGCAAATACTATACATGACAAACTAATGTATCCTCCATGACAGGAGCGATAAATGTTACTCACAACTAGGGATGGGTACCGAATTCGGTACTTTTGAGGCACCGAACCGAAACACGTCGGTACTACCGATTATCGAATCAAGTGAGAAACCGAGAAAAAAAATTAAAAAAGAAAATGTTTTACTTTTTTTTCTTTTTCATGTCAACGTTCACACGCACAATATATGCTTACCTAGGATTTGACTTGATTCAATAACAAAGCAGTCGGAGCAATGACAAGCCGAAAACTGTCGAAATTGTAGTTATTTGAAGTTTGGATTTTTTTTTACGACTGAGGTAGGTAAATTTAATTTCTTGAGACTAAAGTACCGAAAAAAGGTACCGTTGGATACCGGTATCGATTCACAGGTACCGGTACCGGTATCGGTTCAAATGTGAAAGGTACCCATCCCTACTCACAGCGGTGTACTCTCACAGGTAGGTTCAGTGATTAACTGACAGCCTGAATAGTAACCACAGGGCCCCGTTCCATGTACGTGGTTCAACTAAGTCGATCAACATGTCCATTATCCAGCTTCAGTTAACCCGATGTTCGAAGCCGGGATTTTCCTGTTTCACAAACCTGGATTCAGTCTCGTTAACTCAAGCCAGACTTGAGAGTCAGGCTAGATGCGCGCTCCCGTTTTAGGTGGAAAGCCAGCACGTATCGATGGCAGAGACCCTGATTCTCAACGGCATTGATTGATTAATTGATTTAAGACTTTATTGACAGATTGCAATAGGCTCAATCGCCTCGCCGACAAGTTAAATGCGTTATCTATAGGCTAATTCTAAGTCCATCATTACCTCAATCAATCAGATTATATTTCTTTAAACTTGCCTGCTGGATTGAATAATCAAATGAGATCTTGCTAGCGAAAATAACTAGTTAACTGTTATACAGAATTACGAGACGGCTTTCTTGCCCATTGATTGATGTATAGTCAATCTTTTACTTATCTACTCTGTGGTGTAACGGGTTGTTCTTTTGACTTCCACACGGACGACCCGGGTTCAAGACCGGGGTCCTTCTTTTTGCAATATAGGAATAATTCAATTTGGTGCACGTTGAGAGCTATATAAAGAATGACATCCTCAATGCATGTAGATTTATAATATTTTAACTTAAAACCAGGCTACTTTGGCGTATAATCATTAATATTATATTCAAAAAAATCATATTGGAAACTCCGGGATTAGAACCCGGGTCGCAAGATTGGGAGTCTTGAGCACTACCGCTGGGCCACTGTGCCAGATGGGATAAATTCATTGTTTATACATTAATGAACGAGAGACCCGTGTTTAGAATATTCCTTATTTTGAATGACGTTTTATTTCTTTATCCTCATTCATTCATGTGACGTCAACGGCTCATTCAATTTCTCAAATCCGTCAAACAGCGCATCTCATCAGACATCTTAATCCCAGTTACAATTAAAATAACCACATTTTTGTGTACATCGCACGAGCGAGCGCCACCGTCGCCACGGTATATATAACGTGCATTATTTAGGACAAAGTGAATTTAATATCAGCATTTTGGGTCTATTTTACATTTCAAAAGCCCCCTCTGGAAGAATGGAGCACAAAAACGTAATTCAGAATGGTATAATGCAGATCGTAGACTGTGGGAATAGTTTCAGGAAACGAGCTGTCACTTCTTTGCGGGGGCGTGGCTCTGCGTGATCGGGCTAACTTGAACTTGAACTCTGCTTTCGAGCAGGCTCAAACTTTTGGATATGTTGTCATGGTGATTTGGGAAATCCACGTACATGAAATCGGAAAGTCAGGCTAACACAGTTATCCAGATAAAGTTATCCGGCTAACTCGGTTATCCCGGTACATGGAACGGGGCCCAGGAAGAGCATATAAAGCCAACCTAACTAGGCACACCAGGTACCAATGAATGCAATCAGGACAGATAGACAGGTTAATTACCATCAGGTAACACTAGGGCTTTTGCTCCCTGAGGAGAGCAAAACCCCAAATGTACAGAACGGGGATGACTGAAACAAAGAGTGCACTGGAAACGTGTACACATGTCCTTGTGCTTCAAATTGATTGGTCTCTATACGATCTTCCTTGACAATCGAACTGCCTGTCAATCAAAGGAGGTCGGACTCATTACAATTTCACCAAAACTGCAAGTGAAACTTAACACGGATGTGATGTAAATCATTGCGAGAGCAAAGAAAGCGGTGAAAATGGACTTTAAAAAAAGATGAGGTAGAAAATGTATTCAGCTTGTAGACTATAGAACAACAATAGAAAACACTGTCTATTTGGGGGGAAATGTGAATATGAATAAAAGCAAGCTGTTTACAAGAAAACTAATTTAGATAGTTACTGATACTTGTTGTAAAATTAAGAGATTCACGATTTTTTTCGTGCAAAACACTACAAAGTATGCTATTTGCGGTTGTTTTCAGCTCATTCAAAAGATGGCTTTTTAGAGTAGGCGGTTTGTCCACGTGTATATTGTATATGTATGTATATTGTTAGTATAGCAGTGATCACATTTTTTTTTATCTATTTCACTTCAAATAATGAATAAATTGACCTTTCACAACGTACATTCGTAAATTAACACTTTTCTTGACTTAAAAGAGTACAGCACCATTGAAAACACTGACCCTGGCTCTCACCCGGGCTAGCAGATGCCTTGACGACATCTGCCACGGGATCAGGAGTAATTCCCTGCCGCTAAATGGCAGTAAGATCAAAGCCATCCTCATCAGCACCCCCCATCAAGCCAAACAGGCCGTGAGTTTTTCCTTACCTTCGCGTGGGGTATGTCTGGGAGTGCTTGCATTCTTTCATTTATTTGCATTTATTTTAAATTTGTTGGACCTTATGGTGTTCTTGTTCTGTTCTTGACTTATTGTTATGTTTTCTTCTTGACTTGTTTAAAGAAGACATGTACGGCCCATGGGGACATTAACGTGTGTTGTCGGGCCCTATAAATAAATTTGATTTGATTTGATTTATCACCCATATCACCATTGACAACCACTCCATCCCCCTCTCCTCCCAGCATGGGTGTAAAGTTGGACTCATCACTGTCATTCGATGCACACATAAAAACGGTCTATCAAACCTCCTTCTACCACCTGAGGAACATCTCCAAACTTAGATCCTCACTCTCCCAGTCTAACGCAGAAAAACTGATCCACGCCTTTGTCAGTCCCCGCATCGACTACTGTAACTCTCTGCTGGCAGGCCTTCCCTCCAAAACCATCCAGAGGGTTACAGTACGTCCAGAACAGTCCGCCCGTGTCCTCATCACCAAAACCCAGAAAACCCAACACATCACACCAGTCCTTCACTCCCTTCACTGGCTGCCAATAAACCAGCGGATTAACTTTAAGGTTCTACTGCTCGTCTACAAGGCCATTAATCACAACCTCCTCTCCGCTCAACCCCCGCATCCAGGTCACTCAGGTCTGGCAAACTTCCTCGCCATCCCACGCACAAGGCTGTCAACCATGGGGCACCGTGCTTTTTCCACACTGGGGCCACGCCTGTGGAATCAGCTGCCAGGATCCGTCAAGGCCTCAGACTCCCTCGCTGCCTAATTTATTTTACTCTGCCTTCTACTAGGGCCTAGAGGGTGACCAAATCCGTATGATCCAAATGCAGGACAGCGTGTCGATTTTGCGGGATATTTGTTGAAATTGCGGGACAGTAATGAATAATACGTATGCAAGAATCATGTTTACGTAATGTATTCATAATTTTTTATAAAAATATAAGCATTTAATGTTAATATTAATTGCTTATTATACTCATAATTATATAGAATACCATACCATGCAATCCAACATGCTGTTAAGAGGTTCCCGAGTCCTATGGCAAGTTAAGATGTACATGATGCAACCTGTGATAGACCACCGTAACACTTCCGGGATTCTGAAATCAGGGAGGAGATTGCGGGGGGGTCAAATGAATGAATGTGGACGAGAGCCGTGATGTAAGTGGTTGCCGATACGGCTGTGGGGGTGCTAGAGACATGATCGAATAGACGTTTATGCGCCTCGCTCTCCTGAACACGGCGTGACCCATAACTAACGGATCAGAACTAAATCGGCAGAGAAAAAGCCCATTTTAAAGCACCTATTCCGCATGGACATGCGCAGAGTGCCCATGGAGTCTGGACGACGCGAGATGACGCTCGAATGAATGTGGACTGTTCCATCAGAGGGGGGAGCTTCGATGGTCATGTAAGTGGCTACAGACCGCTGCACTTAAATATAAACATTAGTCTACCTGTAGACTCAATGAGGTAATTGTAGATGTCGCCATAAGACGCGTCTGGCCATTTAGTGGGATCATTTTTTCATTATCCTGTTCGGCTGAAAGGACATAGGCCATCGAAGCTCCCCCCTCTGATAGAACAGTCCACATTCATTCGAGCGTCATCTCGCGTCGTCCAGACTCCATGGGCACTCTGCGCATGTCCATGCGGAATAGGTGCTTTAAAATGGGCTTTTTCTCTGCCGATTTAGTTCTGATCGATTAGTTATGGGTCACGCCGTGTTCAGGAGAGCGAGGCGCATAAACGTCTATTCGATCATGTCTCTAGCACCCCCACAGCCGTATCGGCAACCACTTACATCACGGCTCTCGTCCACATCCATTCATTTGACCCCCCCGCAATCTCCTCCCTGATTTCAATGTAACGCAGAAGTGTAGTGGTCTATCTCTCTTGTAATGTGATACTGAAGTGCATACATTGTCTACACTGGCTTCCTTGATTCTAAACCTGTCCAGAACATGCTACAAAGTTTAAATGTTTCATTCAATGATAATCTGACAAAATGTTACAATTATTAAAATGATAATACTTTTAATACTTTTTTTTCATATATACATTTTATTTTTTATTTTTTTATTATTAACATATTAAATGTAAATATATCACAGGTATATAGGTATACAGGTATATACAGGATGAATATAATAACATGAGTATAGCATGAGTAGGCCTACAAAGTGTTATCCTGCATAAGTGAAATACATACATAAACAAATTAAAACAGCAGTGAACAATAGGAAACAACTATTTAAAAAATTGCTTATGGGGAACAGTAGGCTAAATGGCTGTAACTAGAAATGTGCTTCGCATTGTGCCTCCGAAGGTTTCAGCACCTTGGAGAGCACCATAGTGCACGTACAGGTAGTTAGTGCTTGAGGAATCTATATTATTACTGGACCGTGCAGCTTCAATTAGAGCCTTCTGACCAAGAGAATATTAAAAAAAATCTTGACATGTTAGAGAGAAATTCGCTTTGACTTGGATCTCACTCTTCAGTTACCTCAATGACAGTGTCGCCTGCATGATGCGCGCAGTTGTGAATGATGTGGGCCAAGGACTGAGCCTTGGGGGACCCCCTGTGTGACTGGGGAGGGGGAGGAGGTGTGGCCGGAGAGGGAGATGAATTGGTGTCTGTCTGTGAGGTAGGAGGAGAACCAGCCAAGTGCTGTGCCCTCAACACCCAGTTGGTGCAGCCTTTGGAGGAGGATGGAGTGACACACTGTGTCAAAGGCTGCACTGAGATCGAGTAGGATCAGGATGTTGAGGGCACCGGAGTCAGCGGAGATGAGGAGGTCGTTGATGACTTTAACCAGTGCAGTTTCGGTGCTGTGAGCGGGACGGAAGCCAGACTGAAGGGGTTCATAGAGGGTGTTGGACTGGAGATGGGAGTGGAGTTGGGAGGCAGCAATGCGTTCCAGTGTTTTAGAGAAAAAAGGAAGATTGGATATGGGGCGGTAGTTGGAGAGGCTGGATGGGTCAAGAGTGGGTTTTTTGAGGACAGGGGTGACAGCGGCGAGTTTATAGGTGTGACTATAGTGTGACTATATTTGTAATATACTGTATATAATATTTTGTGAGTATAAACACATCCACAAATGCTGAAAGACACATACGTGCACACACGGACATGTGTACACATGTCTATTATATTCTACTAAAACTGAATCAAACCATAAACAAAGTGGCCTGTTGGGATGTTAGATCCTAATGTGAATAATTGTGATTTTATATGCCTACACTTTGTGCTCATTTTAACCTTGCTATTATTTTACTTATTTTTACTTTTATTTCTAGGCCCCACTATCCGCCGGGTGCATACTATGACCTTTATCATGTTTTGTAACAGATTACAGAAATTCAAGAAGCCTATTGGAAACGTGAGGTTCTGATATTATTTTGATTAATATATCTGGATTATTTTATCCCACTTCATGCTTTGCTCTTGCTGCTTGTTTTACACTGATTTTATGTCTTATTTCTTACTGATGTAAAGCACTTTGAACTCCAATCCCCTGTATGAAAGGTGCTATACAAATAGTTATTATTATTACACACACACACACACACACACACACACACACACACACACACACACACACACACACTCACGCCTGCACAAGCGTCCTGCTCCTTCAGAACCCTGTCAGTCACCCCTGCTAATGAAAAAATAAAGCCATTCTATATTTATCACACCTTCCACTGTGACTCACTAGCCCTAGTGTATTCATGATCCATAAATTATTGAATGCATGTTTACTCATAATGTGCCCTCTGCTCTTCCTGCCCGTTGTGCTGCACTGTGTGCCTCTACCTCCGCACTATACTATATACTATACCTCCTTCCGGGAAAGAAGCTATGAGATTTATTATTTTCATTGATAAGGGCAGTGGACTGGACAGTGTAAATCCATCTGTAATCTGTATTTTCCTGAGAAGAGACTGTAAAAGGCTGAGGAACACAGACAGAAAAAGAATTTATTTGCACTTACAAATCCCCATCAAATTAATGGTCCTCATTCTCGAACATGTCCGTAAGTACCTTTGTAAATATCTTGGTAAAACAATTTTGCAAAAATCCTCCTCCGGATTCCTGTGAAATGGTCTTTGTAAGTGGAATACTCCAAAGTGGCCAAAATCTTCGCAGCTGGGTTCCCATGAATGAAAAACGTCACTCGTTCTTAAACTACAAAGTGCGTTCTCGTACACCTGAATTTGCATACAGACATGCCCCGCCAGCTCCTTATAAGGCGAAGGAGGCATGTGCAAAAAAAGGGGGGTGGTGCTGGAATGCTTGAACTAACTGTTGAGCCTTTCCGAGGTGTCATGGGCCTAACTTGACTGGCTCTCACTCTACAGTATCGACACATTGGGTATCAATGTGGTATCATCGGCATTGTCAATACCTGGAGCTCACATTTGATTGATTGAATAGTTTATTGATTTAGAATGGAAAATGACACATATACATTTGATCACAATTATGAACAGGTATACATTTCTCCATTTACCAATAGGATTCCAATAAACACAATAAAGCCATAGGCTTGTTTCCATTGTGGTCCTTCATCATTGGTGTCAGTGGATTTATGTACTGGTGTGTGGACGTGGGTGTTTGTAGTGTCTGTATGTCAGGATGTGTGGAATAAAAACAACAAATACATACAATAATATTCCATTTTATAGACAATAAAAGAATAAAAAGGAATAACACTTATTAAAAACCCTTTGTTCACTACTCCCAGCTTCTGCTACTTATGATCCACCTCTTTATAGCTAATTTAAATGTGGAGAAGGGGCTTATGGGCCTCAACTCCATTGGTACAGTAGGCTATTCCATTGTACTGCTGCTAAATATAGGAATGAGTTTTGGCCTATTTTTCTATTGCATCTCACTGGGACGATGTCTGTAGGGCTCCCCCTGGTCCATGTACATCCCTTACCATGTTAAAATATCCTCTAAGATATTGAGGGACAGTATTCCCGAGTATCCTGTGTGTCATGTTGAGTTTTATTTGAGAGACCCTCTCCTCAACCCTGAGCCATTTGAGGCTGTTAAAATGTGTCTGTGTAAGGTGAGTCCTGGGATGGAGTTTTAAAATCATTCTAACTAATTTGTTCTGAGCTGTCTGTAGCCTACCTTTCAGTGCTACTGTGATGCCAGTGTACCAGGAGGAGCATGCATAGTCATAATGACATTGGATCAGTGCCCCTGCCAGGACTTCCATTGCTGACCTGTTAATATAGGTGGACACTCTACAGCAGGGCTATTCAACTGGCGGCCCGCGGGACAGATCCGGCCCGCGGGATGATTCTGACCGGCCCGCCAAAGATTACATGATAAAAACAAAAAAAAAAAACAAAAAAAAAAAAAAATTTACTTTTTTCTTTTCATGTCAACGTTAACACGCACAATTGAGCCAAAAGTCACTCAATTAATGACAGATTTCATTGATAAATTGAGGGAAAACTTTGAAAGTCGATTTGATGAATTTGACATGTCCAGAGAATTGATGCATTTTGTGAGCAACCCATTTGCCAATGTAGCTGCTATTTCCACAAAAGGACAAGAGTTCCTTGCATCACTTCACATTGATGAAGGTCTCCTGCAACTTGAAATAATTGACATGCAAGCATCATCTGCTCTGAAGCAGGCACTTGAGAATGAATCCACCACAACATTTTGGATAAAGTGTATTCATGTCAAGACATTCCCCAAAATAAAAACGCTGGCAATATCTGTGCTAACAATGTTTGGTTCAACATACACCTGTGAATCCAGTTTTTCTCACATGAATGCCATTAAAACAAGCAACGTGCCTCCTTGACAAATGAGCATTTGCATCACTGTTTGCGGGTAGCCCTCACTTCCTATGAACCCTCTTTCTCTGCCATTGCCCAGTCAAAGAAGTGCAATCGCTCTCATTAGATGTGTGTATGTAGGCTAGGCCTGTCTGCCCCCCACCCCCCTGATGTTTGAGAGTTAAGAGTGGACAATAAGTGCTAATAAGATGCTGTGATTTGCTGTTGTTGCACAGACATGAAGCACTTTTTCATAAGCTCAGCTGCACTATAAATGTGTTTTTTTGTTCAAGTGTTGATGTTAGAATGTTCAGATGCACATCATGCACTTGTTTGTTTTTTATTTTATTTTTATATTGAAATGTTGAAGAGGAGATGTTGCAGTTGTTGCACAGTCATAAATGAAGCACTTTCTGCAGGAGATGTTGCAGATGTGGCACATAAATGAAGCACTTTTTTTGAAAAGTATACTACTTTTGCAATGTAGTTAAATAAAAGTTGTGAAAATGTGGTTGCGTGTTGTGTCAAGTGTACATATATTCATAGCACGGGGAGGCGCCATGGCAGTCCGGCCCCTGGCCCCTTGGGTTTCTGACAATGTGGCCCCCTGAACAATTTAGTTGAATAGCCCTGCTCTACAGAGACATTTTATTCTCTGATTGATCTTTGTCACCACCTTTTGTGCCATGCTCACCCCTGATAAGGTGTTGTCCAAAATACATCCTAAGTATGTGACTTCCTCCTTTGCTGTTACCTCGATATCTCCTACCACTACCTTGAACCCAGGAGACCTCTTAAGTCGTATGGCCGAGCCAAAAAGGATAGCTTCGGTTTTACCCAGGTGTAGGGATAACCTGTTTTCGACCAGCCAATGACTGATCTTGACAAGCTCTAGACTGAGTGACCTCTCTACTTCTCTTTTGTCCTGATGGGAGACCATGAGTGCAGCATCGTCCGCATTGAACCATTTCCTCCTGCAACAACACGTAAACTGGGTTCGTATCTACCACCACCCGCCCCCCCTACCCCCTTATTGTTAGGCCACAGGCATCTAAACACAAGTCTCTATCATTTAAAGTGGACATAATAAGTGACTCCTTCGCTCCACTTTTATGCTCACACACACACCTGTCTTCTTCACATCTGATTCAGGATTTTTGTGACATCATTGACATAAGAGCTTCATACATTTTATTAAACTGTTTCAACTCGCAGAGACTCATGGGGGTCTGTGACCTCGGTCGACATTACTGTCTTTCAGACACTGTAGCGTACTGTAGTGGAGTGTAGAGTGAATGAATATAAAGGAATCTTATGAAACAAGACAACCTAAGGGACCCATTGACACCAACCACGTCATGCTAGCTTGTCAGGGAGGGGGATAATGCTCCAAAGTTAGGCTACACTTTGGAGGGAAAAACTGACATGGCCAATTTCAAAAGGGTCCCTTGACCTCTCACCCCAAGAGATCTGAATGAAGATGAGTTATATGGGTACCCACAAGTCTCCCAATTAGACATGCTCCCTTTATGATAATCCTATGCAGTTTGGGGGGGGGGGGGCACATGCAGTGCTTTGCATGCAGTACAAATGTGTCGTTTTCACCTATTCTCAAAATGGTGTATGATTATTTCTGCATACTGGGGTCCCCAAACAGTCTTGGAATTGCATAAATTGTGTATGACTGGAAATGTGAAACTTTTTCGGAACCAATGAGCCCAATTGTATTAATGTATGATGTCCCCATCGTAGCCATTAAAACTTGACCTCACAGCCTCAAGAAACGCTACATCCACAAACTAGAGGGAATGTATGGCCTTCCTAGGAATATTTTTAATAAGGGGGGGGGAGTTCTCAGCAATTTCCAGAACAGAAGTGCTTTATACAATGAACACCTAACCAAAACACAATCTTTATTACAGATTTACAACTACGAAAAACACACAGTGCTGCGCTGCATCTCAGCTTTCACATGATGTATACTGTACTGTATACTGTGTCTATGTGGCATACTGTTGACCTACTATCTCCTCCTAAAGAAAACACAAAAATAGGTCTATGGAGGCCTATGGTGGGTCTCTACAGGGTGGGTCTATGGTGGGCCTATGGTGGGTCTATGGTGGGTCTATGGAGGCCTATGGTGGGTCTCTACAGGGTGGGTCTATGGAGGGTCTATGGTGGGTCTATGGTGGGTCTATGGAGGCCTATGGTGGGTCTCTACAGGGTGGGTCTATGGAGGGTCTATGGTGGGTCTATGGTGGGTCTATGGAGGCCTATGGTGGGTCTCTACAGGGTGGGTCTATGGAGGGTCTATGGTGGGTCTATGGAGGCCTATGGTGGGTCTCTACAGGGTGGGTCTATGGTGGGTCTATGGTGGGTCTATGGAGGCCTATGGTGGGTCTCTACAGGGTGGGTCTATGGAGGGTCTATGGTGGGTCTATGGTGGGTCTATGGAGGCCTATGGTGGGTCTCTACAGGGTGGGTCTATGGAGGGTCTATGGTGGGCCTATGGTGGGTCTATGGAGGCCTATGGTGGGTCTCTACAGGATGGGTCTATGGAGGGTCTATGGTGGGTCTATGGAGGCCTATGGTGGGTCTCTACAGGGTGGGTCTATGGAGGGTCTATGGTGGGTCTATGGTGGGTCTATGGAGGTCTATGGTGGGTCTCTACAGGATGGGTCTATGGTGGGTCTCTACAGGATGGGTCTATGGTGGGTCTCTACAGGATGGGTCTATGGAGGGTCTATGGTGGGTATATGGAGGGTCTATGGTGGGTCTCTACAGGGTGGGTCTATGGTGGGTCTCTACAGGGTGGGTCTATGGTGGGTCTATGGTGGGTCTATGGTGGGTCTATGGAGGGTCTATGGTGGGTCTCTACATGGTGGGTCTATGGTGGGTCTCTGGTGGGTCTCTACAGGGTGGGTCTCTGGTGGGTCTCTACAGGGTGGGTCTCTGGTGGGTCTCTACAGGGTGGGTCTATGGTGGGTATCTACAGGGTGGGTCTATGGTGGGTCTCTACAGGGTGGGTCTATGGTGGGTCTCTACAGGGTGGGTCTATGGTGGGTCTCTACAGGGTGGGTCTCTACAGGGTGGGTCTATGGTGGGTCTATGGTGGGTCTCTACAGGGTGGGTCTATGGTGGGTCTCTACAGGGTGGGTCTATGGTGGGTCTCTACAGGGTGGGTATATGGTGGGTCTATGGTGGGTCTCTACAGGGTGGGTCTATGGTGGGTCTCTACAGGGTGGGTCTATGGTGGGTCTCTACAGGGTGGGTATATGGTGGGTATATGGTGGGTCTCTACAGGGTGGGTATATGGTGGGTCTCTACAGGGTGGGTCTATGGTGGGTCTCTACAGGGTGGGTATATGGTGGGTCTCTACAGGGTGAGTATATGGTGGGTCTCTACAGGGTGGGTATATGGTGGGTCTCTACATGGTGGGTATATGGTGGGTCTCTACAGGGTGGGTATATGGTGGGTCTCTACAGGGTGGGTCTATGGTGGGTCTCTACAGGGTGGGTCTATGGTGGGTCTCTACAGGGTGGGTCTATGGTGGGTATATGGTGGGTCTCTACAGGGTGGGTCTATGGTGGGTATATGGTGGGTCTCTACAGGGTGGGTCTATGGTGGGGAGTAAATGATCAACCGGAGCCTCACTTGCTTCCTCTAATCATCCATAGTCTCTCTTGCTTCTCTTGTTTGTTTAGGTACCGTGGTGGTAACCAATATATAGATGTAATATTGTAATTTTGTAATTAATGATATGGATGGGATGTAAGGGCCACAATTTATGTAAAAAATTTTCTTTATTATTTCATTATTTACTAAAATGGCTGTCAATTACTTAATTATGTGAGAGGATTTACCTCCCTCTTTGTTCTGCTGTTTTCCAAACGTCAGCCCCAATAAATGTTTAGACAGTATGAGTGCTCCGGTGTCTTACTGTGGGCAGTACTAAGTGCCCTGGTGAAACATGTGCCTATACTGTATGTACTGTCCTCTGCTGTTGAGCACCAAAGCCCTCCTATTCAAAATCTGACTGGAGTGCGTCGGACTTCACTCTGTTCCACCAACCACATGAGTCTCATGGACATAGTTCTCTCTCTAGTTGAAAACTGTTCAATATTTACACAGGCAATGTGTTATTCAGAGAATATCCATAGTAACAGTTATGTCATATGATAATAAATAATCAATACATCTTCTGCCAAAAGTCAAGTTCATTTTTTTGGTCACTCCACTAACAACAATACATCTGAGATTGTTTTATTTGGCCTCACCCAACTCTATTGTGTCATCTTTGTGAGCGGCAGTCCACGTAAAGTCGATTGCTAGAGATCTTATTTCATACAGATTGTTATGTCATGTTATTCCATACTGTTTCTATGATGAAGTTGTATGAGAAAAGTGTAGTCTTGTTTCCTCCAGTTGAAAAATACAAGGTAATTTAGGTCATTTAGATTACTATCATTCTATCCTTTTGTATCTAAACCACAATTCCCATTCCCATCTACAACTAGAACGGAGGAGGAGGAGGAGGAGGAGGAGGAGGAGGAGGAGGAGGAGGAGGAGAAGAACTTTAATTATATAGCACAACTCAAAACCAGAATTTTTTGACAATCAAAAGGAAAAAAAAGTTTATAATAAAGATTGTTCTGACAACAATCAGAGACACAAAATAAAACAATGAGATAAAAGGAGTAAGAAGAAATCTAAGTCATGAGACAAAGTAAGACAAAGATAATAAAATAGACGACAAGAATTGAAATAAGCCTAGATTATTCAAAAAAGCCTTTTGATAAGATCTAATTGAGCCTTTAAGGCTTATGTTGGACTAGCGCCTATATATCTCTGATCTTTTAATCACCTGTGATCCTGGAGCAGGGCAGCGTAAGTCATGCCACTGTCTACAGGCTGAAGACAAATGGCCTTCTCGATTAGGGCACATGCATTGGGGAACAAACTGTTAGAGGAGATCTGGCTCGCTAGCGCTACCTCTGTTACATCACTTCTAAACACATGTTTTCATGCTTTACTTGATTGTTGCATTGGTTTCATTGTTCCTTAATTTTTTACAGTTTTTACCTGCTTTACTATTTTGCATCAATGTTTGACTGTTATTTAGTTTCTTCTGCTTTAATTTTGTAATCCCACTGCCTCCCGCTGCCTACGTCATGTGAATAACATCCTACAGGACCAGTTCCACCCAGCACACCATCTTTTCCAACTGCTGCCGTCTGGTCGAAGGTACAGATCCATCCAGTCCGGTACTAGCAGACTGACCGACAGCCTCTATCCACTGGCTGTCAGGCTGCTCAACGATCAACTTGCCCCCCCTCGCACCCCCCATCCCCAACCCCCGATGACATAACTCCCACTTCTACATTACAACAATAACTGTGAACCGGACTTTGTACTATACACTATTCCATCCATTGCAAGCCAACTCCATCCATTAACTCAACTGGACTGTCACTGTACTATTTATTGCACTAGCACTACTGCACTTGGGACATTGTTATTATTGATATTATTATTATTATTATGTATTATGCTATATTCAGTATGTTTGTATGCCAGTGGTGATGCTCTAAACAAAATGTTGTTGTACCAACAATGACAATAAAGATTCAATCTATCTATAATCATTGGCATCGTTTATTTAATGTTTTGAACAGCTTTCGATGAACAAAGTGTATTATTATTATTATTATTATTATTATTATTATTATTATTATTATTATTATTTGTATTATTATTATTATTTGTAATATTATTGTTATTGTTATTATTCTGTAGTGAATGTCTATGGCAGCCCATGACCAATCGGTCACTTTCTATGAAACCCATGACCTTTCCTCTATAGCGCCACCATCAGTTACAAACATTACATTGATGAACTGAGCGTTATCTCCTGACTCGTTTGCCAAGGGACATAAAAAATTGCCCTCTCCGTTATCCATTTACAGTGTCTTTCTCAGGCCATAATCGGAAGTTCCTATTCTACCAAATAATAGGAGCAATTTCCATTTCTTAATTGGATGGGTTTTAGGGCAATTTAATGTGTGTCCATATATTATGTGATGCAAAAATTTAGCATAAAGGACATTTACTCTTCAAACCGCATCCAGTTACAGATCTGCTTTGAGTAGTACGCTATAATGCTCTGTACCCAAATAATTTCACTTATTTTTTCTGGACTTAAATCCCTCTTATGTTTGCAGTATTTTTCTGGGATTATTGTTACTGAAAACATGTTATTTTAAATTTGTTTACAAGGGCTGTTTTATCAGTTGCAAGGCAACTAACAACATTTTTCCTTATTAGTGAGAAGGATTGTTATGATGATCTGTTTGTTGAGAAAGTGCTTTGATTTAATCATTGACTTGTACCAAATGTAGTCCTCGTTTAAAATACAATTAAATACAAATTTAAAGTATTTCCTCACGGTAATGTAAGATGGTTTCAATAAGAGTGACCACCAGACGGCTCACTGTAAGATGGTTTCCATAAGAGTGACCACCAGACAGCTCACTGTAAGATGGTTTCAATAAGAGTGACCACCAGACGGCTCACTGTAAGATGGTTTCAATAAGAGTGACCACCAGACGGCTCACTGTAAGATGGTTTCCATCAGTGGCGGCTCTACCACTAGGGGCGCTAGGGCGCCGACCCACCTGCTGGCCAGCTGCTGTTAAATCAGAGAAGAAGACAATAAAACTTTTACGTTTTTGTGTTTTATAGCCCTATAAATAATATAAACATGTTTAAAATTAATAATATTTACTCATTTTAAGTATGTTTGTATTTCCAATGCACAATATAACGTTATTATCTAAATAAAAAAAACATCGTTTTCCAGAGCAGGAAGTGACATCACGTTTTTTTTTTTTTTTTTTTTTTTTCGTATTTCTCGGCCCGGGCTATACGCGATAGCGCTCTGAGTGCGCGTCACAGTTTGATCGCTGTCTCCGTCACAGCCAATCAGTGCATACGGCGTTGTGCGTTGAAATATGACTATTATGTTGGAATCCGAGCGCGATTTGAAGCGGTCTAGGCAGCAGCGTGAACTTCCGTGAAGAATTTCCATAGCCGCATTTCGCGGAGACGCTCTCTGATTGGCCGACGCCAGTATTTTTTTCCATGGCAGAATTTCACAGAGACGATCTCTGATTGGCCGAATCCAATTTCTAATGTTCCAATTCTAGCTTCTAGCTTGGTTCCTAGGTTGGTCTAGGACTGTTGTTTGTCTTAGAGCGTGCCGTGCCGTGACTGCAAGTTCTTTAGACTGTTAAGCTTAGGCACTCTTTCAAAGTTGGTTAAGGTTAGAGTTTGTCTTAGAGCATGGCGATAGAACGCCAGGTAGTTTGCAGTCTGTTCGAGCGGAAATGGACAAAGGAATGTACTTGTTGAGTGTTGTGCTAACGAGCTCAGCTGAGCTAACACTTGGCTAACAAGCTATATGGCGGATTATACACGTTTATCAAGCTCTCCTGCCCTGGACGTTTCAACTAAACAGTGAGTCTCTCTCTCTCTCTCTCTCTCTCTCTCTCTCTCTCTCTCTCTCTCTCTCTCTCTCTCTCTCTCTCTCTCTCTGTGCTTAACGTTAACGTTTGTAAATAGTTTTTTTTAGGAGCAGTACTGTTAGGCTACTGCTGTGCTGGCCATTCATGAAGCGAGACATTGCTGATTGTTTATTTATTTTATAACACAAGACTATGACTACCAACTGCCTAGCCAGCCGTGTATCAATCTTGGATGCAATAATAACGTTACTTACCACACTGACTATGTCGATGGCTCATTGATTTAACTACTGCAGCTCTCTCGGATTGAAAATACGTGGATTATGGCTTGTTCAATATCGTCTATGTTTGAATGAATGAATGAATGAGAACTTTATTAACAGATTGCAGAATGGGTACAATACAGTACGGCTCAATACACACAATTGTTAAGGGGATGCAGACCAGAGAAAGACGTTTGTCTTGTTTACATCAGGGTCCCAGATTTTCGATTCATATCGATAGTTTAATAGCTAGCCTTGGCTCGTTTAACAATATGCAAAATATGTGTACAGCCCTGTACTCATACTGAAGTTATTCTTGGTATATAATAGGTCTGATTGTGTAACGAATCGATTCCACGTCGCGCTGTGTGTGAGAGAGAGAAGGAGAGAGGGAGAGATCTGCCTGTGTTTGGAGACGGGCGAGTTTTGTTTCTAACTTTTCTATTTATATTGTGTTTCAAGTTGTGAATTAAAGTCTAGACTATACTTTATTTGACTGGTTGTGTGTTGTTGTAGTAACAGCTGAGCGACTCGTTCATAAGAGCCGATTCATTGCCGTGAGCGTGAGTCGAATCGCTCACGTCTTGCCATGAGTCTTGCGTGGTACAGTACTGTACTGTACAAAATATTTGGTATAGCGCCCCTAGTGGCGAAGTACCCAGCGGCCGCCACTGGTTTCCATAAGAGTGACCACCAGACGGCTCACTGTAAGATGGTTTCAATAAGAGTGACCACCAGACAGCTCACATGAGATCACATGGGCCACAGGGGCTTTACCGTCAACACCATGGCAGGGGTTTGACCTTCATAACCGCAGGAAATGGTTATTTTGAGAAGGTTAATACAGACTTTTGTGACAACAGACTAAAGAGTAGAGGTGGCAAAGCACCATGTGACACATGATAGAATGGTACAGCTGTGCTCTTGTTTAATGAGACACCAAGCACCTTACTCACTCACTCACTCACTCACTCACTCACTCACTCACTCACTCACTCACTCACTCACTCACTCACTCACTCACTCACTCACTCACTCACTCACTCACTCACTCACAGATAAAGGAACACGCCAACATCATGGAAAATGCGCTTACCATCTTCTCCAGATTCAGACAAGAAGATAGATACCCCCCCCCCCCCCACACACACACACACTTTGCCCCTAGTGGTGCACTTTGTGTAGAAACAACTGAATGCATCCAATGTACAGTGCGATGCATTATACACCTGTTTGCTGTATACGTCAAACGGGGCAGACTACAATATATTTGCATTTGTTAGCCATGCTAGCAATCTAAACAATTAATCCATGCCAAATCTAGATATGTAAAAGGTGAAAGACTCACACTCACAGCCATGCTGATTTGACTAAATGACATCCAGCCGTTTTCATTTTAAATTACTTTTAGTCAGGGGAGTGCCATGGTTTCTCCATAGAGCCCTATTGTACTTTTTTAGCGCAGCAGCTCACACAGGTAGGGGGCAAGTTAGTCACATGACTCAGTTGGTATTGCTGATAGGCTCGAACGCGGTATGTTTGTATACAGCGAACAGGTCTATTAACTCAGCATAAAGGGAAAGACATCATAACTCGTATTTTCAACAATCTGAAATGAGGACAGTGTAAACTCAGCCACATAGAATTATGTAATTCAGCCCTCTTGCGTTTGCCAGTTACTGGCACCCTTTCATGCTGACGAGAACACCTGTGACACCTGTTTTAGCAGAAAGACAACCACAGACAGTGGCGAAGGCCAGAGGGTATTATTGTCTATCAGTATTCAGTAAATATTACTCTCCATTTACATTTAGTCATTTAGCTGACGCTTTTATCCAAAGCGACTTACAAGTTCTGTACAACAAGTCATCAGGAAGGGCACAACTCTCCATCAAGTAAATAAAACAAAGTATTGAGTAAATAATATTCCCCATCGAGTATGAACCCATCCTTTCCTGTAACAAGTCTACACAGTCCTCATTCCAAATGACTGAAATCGTAGTACGTCATTAAAAAGCTGCTCGGATATGTTAGCTAATCCAGAAAAGCTTTGAAGGTCAAATAAATAAATTAACTGAGTCAGAAAGTCTAGGGTATAAGCTCCCAATTTGAGACCACATTCTGCTGAGACACTGCTGTGGAATTTTACCCTGAGCTACTGTGCCTTCTAGAATTCCCCACACTGACCCACACTGTCCCACTCTGCCCCACTCTGCCCCAGACTACCCCACAAATGCGCGCACACACGCACGCACGCACGCACGCACGCACGCACGCACGCACGCACGCACGCACGCACACACACACACACACACACACACACACACACACACACACACACACACACACACACACACACACACACACACACACACACACACACACACACACACACACACACACACACACACACACACACACACACACACACACACACACACACACACACAACTGACTGTATATCAGTCACACAACTTCACACAACTACAGCGTGTGGAAACAAACTATTATTCCTATCTTGCACTACAAGTAACGTTTGTCAAAATGAGCCACACCATCCACAGTTGTAATATAGAACACACACACAGCTTCGCAAACATAGTGAAACGACCGCGGAAACAACTATAAGGCTGGCACCGTCAGAATGCGCAAACAGCGTGGCAGTCAAAGTGTTAAGACAACATCATTTGGACAGTTGGTTGACATGTGCATCAAATATAATTTAGCATTCAATAAATGCATGATGAATAGTCCATCTGAATATACTACTGTATATGCACTATGGTGTTATGCCCTAATTCACAATGGCACTCAATATTGCACCTGTAGTTTCTTCTATGAAGCTGGTTCCTGCAAAGGCCTTTCCCTCCTCCATCCTTTCCCTTTATTATTCTGACTCAGGTTCATTAATTAATTAATTAAATTGCATTAAAACAGACATCGTTTTGGACTATTGGTTGCCAACTATTAAATATGATAGGACTTAATATTTTGCATTCATTGTAACTAGCACTAGCAGGCACAAAATATTGCTAAATTATTTTATTGAAGTTAAAGAATAGCAAAGTTACAGTAACTTGTTGGTGGATCAGTATACTGGGAGAAAGCTTAGCTATATTTTTTTTGTTTTGGCACAATGTTTGGATTCATTAAACTGGAGTCGACTCCACGTATCATATTGCGTAACAACAAACGTTACATGACAGTCACAGTGTAACTCCTCTCGGCTCGACACATCTCGGGTGTGTTGATGTGCTCTGGTGAGGCAGAGGCATTGGTGGAGGTGTTTCCTGTTTCATAATAAAAGTTATCTGCGCTACGAATTTCAAAATAAAAGCGGCCGCTATTGTCATAGGAGAAACGTACATAGTATTTTTTTTTTTTTTTCGCGTTTGATTAATAGAACCTTGCCAGGCCAAATAAAAATGGGCCACGGGCCGCCTATTGGGAACCCCTGATATAGACATATCATACATAGAAACTGCCAATAAATAATATGTCTGTTTAAAAAATATATATATTTAAAACACACGAGAGGTTGGGCGGCTCACGCAAGTGCTGAGCACTGAGGTTGCCACAATGTTATATTACTCTATGGTTTACCCATATATCAATTACTGCAATTTAGTTTGGGGTAGTACTCATCAGACCAAACTTGAGCCCATATACCGTCTGCAGAAACGAGCTCTAAAAATAATCAGCTGTGTACAACGAAGTCATTCTTCTCAGCCTCTATTCCATAAGTTAGGTATACTCAGTGTTTAAAGTGAATCATCTTCAGACTGGTTTATTTGTGTATAGTTCTTTAAACAGAGCCCTTCCCCCTTTTTTCATGACATGTTTGCCCACAACACCAAATTCATAATTACCCCACACGTAGTTCCTGTTTGCTTACCACCCCTTTCCCGCACTTCCCAATCTCAGTTTTGTTTACTCTACCAAGGGTCAAAGTTGTGGAACTCTTTGCCTCCACATATTTTGGAATTTTATTTTCTGAAGTTCAAAAGAGCACTAAAATCTCATCTCCTATATATATATCACCAATATTTCCCATATGGGCTCCCTTTACAAACTGTGGTCTGATGGCTTGTTGTATTTTGGTGTTGTATTTTGTTATTGTATTTTCGTTTTATTATATATTCTTCCTGTCATTAGTTGTTTTCTCTATACCCGAAATCATATGGCATGGGTGCCTGCTTCCGTGTCTATATGTGTCTATATGGGGGGGGGGGGGGGGGATTGTATATTTGATCTTGATATAATATCAGTGTAATTTTTCTCCCCGGTGAATGCCACATGCAAGCCCCTAGATGGTTTTAGGCAATTCTCCTGCACATCCCTTTGTGGATTGTATTGTATTATATATGTAATTGTTTTTATATGTGTAAATAAACAAACAAACAAACAAACAAACAAACAAACAACATAATGGGGGCAAGGTTATTTGATACTAGGGATGAGCCTGAATCTGAATTCAGAAAAGCACAGATAATGAGGACACAGATATTCTTATTACACAGATATTTATATTATTATTTTTATTTGGGAATAAAATAATTGTTTATGTTATGAGCCTAAACTGTTTACTGTCAAAACGACCTGTTTCTTCATTTGGACCCACAGAAATATCAGTAATAATATTTGTTTTAAGTTGTGTGTCAAATGAGAGAAAGAAAAAGGCTGGTGTTTTCTTGAGTTTTCTCTCATATCTCGGCTGCTCCATGGTCTCCCCTACTTTTTAAAAAGACTTAAAGCTTGTCTTAAGCTTGTCGTGTATGTGAAATAAATTGTATTTATTGTGTGTGCTCCTTTGGAGATCTATTTCAGAACCAACCCGAGATGCACAGCACGCTCCCTGCCTCCCCTCTTCATTACTGCATTAACACACCGCCAGCAGCAGGGGGCGCTGATCCCCCTTCATCGCCAGGTCTTTATTCAATGGCTATAGTTTTAGATTACGACATTAGCGAGTGCTTAAAATATATCTTATATTATATCTATGGGTCTAATAACGCCGTCGACCCTCAGTGAGTTGCTTCCAGTCAACATGCCCAAAACAGATTGTTTTTTCATCCGTACATTTCCGTTTTATACCATTCTGAATAGAGTATGGTTTGGGTGCTTTTGAGTAATTCCAGGAAAAAGACGAGAAAAAGGCATTTTACTGTAATCCAGTCATCACGTTGTCATTTTTCGGCTGATTATCTAATCATCCTGAAATCAACGCTAGATTATCACTATTATATCTCGTCGTGCATACATGAAATTACCGTAGTAGCGGGACGCTCGCTCAACGTTGGAATTGCAATGACGATCGCCAGGTGGCAGTATCGCCTACCGTATGCACATGGGCCAGCTATTACAGCCCCCACAGCCCCCAAAACAACTAGGTACTCTGCGAGCAGCAGTGAGCAGGACATGTTCGACAATCGCGATCGCCTAGAGCAAACTATTGGATATTATGAAAAAGACTAAATGGATTATATGGATGATGATTATGGACGATAGGGTGCGTTTGTTGGACTAAGCACTACTGGTAAAACAAATATAATCAAACAAGGAGAATATTTGTTTTCTCAGTACATGGATTTCCCCTCCAAAATCCATAATTTTGACAGATATGAGAATAAAGCAAATTTTATGAAAAATAAAGACGTTCTGTTGTATTTTCTAGACTCAAATGTACCCTGAATTCTGGAATGACCCACAAGTGCAAATGGATTAAACTTTACTCAACAGTCAGCTTACTGCTAATGTACAATGTATTAGTGTTAAATACATATCAACTCTAAATATTCGAAATGGTATATTCGATACTCATTTGCCGCACTATTGATACTAGCTACTTGCATTTTTCACTCACAGTGCTCTGTTCTCTGGTCTGAGCATTATTCAGAAAACTCAATAGTCTGAAAAATGTCCCATTGGACCGAAAAACCCATTCGTCCGACAGCCCGTTATCCCGAAAACAAAAGATCATTGCTCCAAAGGTCCTTTGCTCCAGAAATACACACTCTGTAGCCATTCATTTGACAGGCCATTATTCTAAAAGCCCAATCGTTCGAGAAATGTCCCATTGGACCGAAAGCAAACACCTGTGGTTCTGAAAATACACACTCTGGAGTTGTTGGAGCTCAGTGACTGCCTAACCCTGTCCATGGTGCTGAATCGACCCTGTCCATGGTGCTGAATCGGCTGGGGTTTTGCCCTTAATTGGCTATCTTTCTGACCCTTACACCAAATTACATTTCAAGTGATTTCCCTGTTGCAGAGAAATTACCAGTTTCAGAATAAAATCACGAGAGTTATAAAATCACGAGCCCCCAGTCACCCGGAGTCATTAGATGCAGGCTGATCATAAACTTAATACAGCCTTTTTGTCATCTTAGCTGTTCCATCCAAATCCATCATGTTTGATATTATCGGGAGTTTTAAGTCTTGCCTCATGCAATGTGTGAGGCGCAAAGGAACGCCCAGGAAGGGAATTGGCATAATGATAGGTGTATTGTGGTGATGGGAACAAAAGTAAAAAGGCATAATAATAATAATAATAATAATAATAATAATAATAATAATAATAATAATAATAATAATAATAATAATAATAATAATAATAATAATAATAATAATAATAATAATAATAATAATAATAATAATAATAATAATAATAATAATAATAATAATAATAATAATAATAATAATAATAATAATAATAATAATAATAATAATAATAATAATAATAATAATAATAATAATAATAATAATAATAATAATAATAATAATAATAATAATAATAATAATAATAATAATAATAATAATAATAATACTAATACTAATAATAATAATAATAATAATAATAATAATAATAATAATAATAATAATAATAATAATAATAATAATAATAATAAACATTAACATTAACAAGAATAATAATAATAACAATAATAATAATAATAATAATAATAATAATAATAATAATAATAATAATAATAATAATAATAATAATAATAATAATAATAATAATAATAATAATAATAATAATAATAATAATAATAATAATAATAATAATAATAATAATAATAATAATAATAATAATAATAATAATAATAATAATAATAATAATAACAATATTAACACTTTCAGCGCCAATCACGACGATTTATTTTATTCGATTGTAATATTCTATACAGTCTCACGGACCTCTGTGTATCATTGGGACTCATTCTGAGACCTCAAGATTGCAATGCCGGCCGAATCCTGCTAGGTGGCAGTATCGCCTACCCTTTGAAAACTTATTTTACACTGTGTGTTACAATTTATATGGAAATCGCGATCAGACAATTGGAATATTCATTTTGGAATACCTCCTAGCAAAGGTAAGGACTATTATGACATCAATCCTACTTTGATCCTACAATAATTTCACATCGATCGCAGCGATCATATGTCACATACTCCAAAACGTATGCCGTTGCTGATGATCAGAGCATCACAAAACGACCCCCCCCCCTTTGATGCCTTCATGATGAAACATAATACTTGGAAATAGTATCGTGTCCAGACGAGCAACGCGAATGATTTTCGCAAAATGCACATAGCGCTCCATAACTCAGCTTCCAGGAATTAGCCCGGATCACTCTGAAACTATACAATATTCACCACGGGATAACACGCAAACGTATACATGAAAAAATTAACAATTTCTTACATGTTGGACGAGAGATAGTGACTGTCAAATGAGCCATAGTATTGACTCCATAGCTATAATATAGAATATAGCTCTGCAAACATCGTGACTCACCGTGAAAATGCCTATCTTTCAAAGCGTGGCCCATTGACAGCAGGGATGGGGAATGGGATACACGCTGGTGCTGAATGAGAATAAATGAATAATATTAATAATAATAATAGTGACTTCAAAGGCAAGACGTTTTTGTCTCCAGTTTTACCAGTTTTATTAAAAGCTTTCTTTATCTCTCCATCCATAAAATTAAATACAACAGCATCTGCTTATTTGTATATCAGACCTATAGGAGTGCTTCTGTCTATACACCCACTTGTTTCTCAGTTCTTCTTCAGGTTGCCATCTAAAACTTCTTATTTTTATTATGCTATTTTAATCACAAAGGGGGAGAAGAACAAAGACCTATTTTGCTAAACCTATTTCAGCACCACGGACAGCGTCATAACGCTCCATTTTAGAGGCTGCTGTCCATACTGCGTTATTCTTTCATTTTCATTTCATTATCAGAAATCCTATCCCCTATCCATAGTGCATTTGACAGAACCACCACCCTTTTTCTCCACTGCACTCTATTGCAATGACTTGTATAATGGTTGTTCAACAATGTATTTGTGGTTTCAAGAGGTGGTGTCCGAGTATAATTCTGACTTATCTCCGCCATCTATTAACTACAGTAGGGTAGGCGTAAGTGTCGCGTTGTATATTGTATTGTTACTTAACAATTTAATAACTTTTTATTAACTTTAATACGTAAATTTCTTTATTTTAATGTAATCTATTTTATAATGTAAGCCTTGATCTTTTTTGCAAATAGCACACAAAAAAGCAAGCATTTTGTAAACGGTATCTTCGTGTTTGCACGTTGTGATGTACGTGGGTTGGTCATTACCATTATTATGTATGTATTATGTTATTATATTATTATTATGTACTTATAACACCATGTGAACATCAGGTTAGTAATATAGGTAAGTTATTATGGAATGTTGTGTGTTATTTGTGTATGGTGGTGTCACTGGGAAATAGTTCCCTTTTTCTGTTCCCTTCAGGTACCGCCCGCCCCTTCCTCTGTAGAGACTGCTGAGTGTCCAATGATGACTTCAGCTGAGGACAATCAATCATCAAGGGGCAGGTGGATAAAGCCTGTGAGACTGTGACCACACGGGGCGTATTTTGCCATTCATGAGATCGGTCATTGTTGTACCGGTCGTGTTCCACTGTGGTGTGGAAGTGAGCATATGATTCAAGATATCGCAGTTAGGGGCGGCTAAGTGGCACAGTGGGCAGTGGTGCAGTGGGCAAGGCCACTAACGCAGGAGATGCTGGGTTCGAGCCCAGCTCTCGGCGTTGCTACCAGCTTGGCTGGTCGTTCATACTAACACAATTGGCAGTGTTAGGGGTAGGAAAGCTGGTGGGTGGGGATTGGACGTTGTGGACAGCGACTCCTACAGGTCGGTTGGTGCGCCTGTACAGCAGAATCAGGAAGCATCGGGGGCAGCGTGAGCCTCCCACGCGTTACTCCTCGCCACTGAGAGATCGCGCTGTACAGGTGAAGAGATGCGACAGCTGCCTCCTCGTGTACCGGAGGGGACACGTGATGCAAGGCTTGGTCCTCACTGCAGCCGACCAGTGGGAGGCATAGTCTAGCAACGTTCGAGACAGGGGAGGGGAGAATTGAAGGGAGAATTGGCGAGGCGAAATTGGGATGGGAGAAAAATAGAAAAATAAGGAGAAAAAGTGGATACAAAAAAAAGATATCACAGTTATTCCTATGTTACTGTGATGCTGGGTCACTTATATGTGCCCAGGGTTCCCCTGTGCTTTTCCCATGTGTTGGGGTTTAAATAGCCTAGGAGCACTGTGGCTTGTATGCTTTTCTGTGCGGCACTGTGATGCTGGTTCTCCTTGCCTCGCCCTTATGCCTCGCCCTTATTTAGTGATGTAGGGTTATTGTTTACTGTTTGTTTGTATTTGCTGTTCTCCCTGTTTGTTCTCCCCTCCCATTGTGCCAACTTTGGTTGTGGGTTTTTATTCCCCTTCCTTTTGGGATGCATAAATAAAACACCCATTTACTTTTGTAAAACGTCTTTATTATTTCTTTCTGCCGGAACCCATGCTTAAAGCACCTGCTGGATGGGTTGATATTCACAGCAACCCGGTCCAGCTACCATAATAGTGTAAATTCATATGTCTATAAAACATATACACAATTATATAAAACATTTATATACCTTTGTTTGTGACACATGGCAAAAGATATTAAGGGAGGGCTGTCGGACTAATGGACTTCCTTTCTAACTATTTAACCAATTTTTTTGTGAGGATGTTGGGCTGTCGGACTAACATGCTTTCAGTCCAATGGGAAATGTTTCAGACTATTGAGGTTTCGGAATAATGGGCTGTCAGACCAATGATGTTGTTATCCTGTTGAGCGGAAGTGTAGAGCCTCCACAGCTGGTTTTGATTGACAAGGAAAACTGGTGGACTCACCAGTCACACTGATTTGTAGCAATTGGTTTGCATGGAACTTTGGAAAACTTTGGGAGGAATGGACATGCTTTCTGTATCATTTTGATACTTGTTTTATTTATCGTACTACTACTTATTGTTGGACACAAACACACACCCTGCACCTTATCATGCACATACACTACACGCAAGACACTTTCTGTAAATAATTGACTATTTTATCTTAAAATCTTACTAATTTAATTTTTTATTTTGATGTTACTACTACTACCTATTGTTACCATTCAATAGAAACATTGATGTTTCTTAACCTCTTAAGCCCGGAGCCCTATTTTCTGAAAATCCACCTAAAATACATACCTAAGTAAATGGAATATTGCTCCACTTCTACAAGGTCCATTTGCATGTTCTTGGTATCTAGAGACATCTATGGACCTCAGTGAATGTATTCCCAGTGTCAGAAATATTGTGTCTACTAGTAGGCTTGCTTAAATTGTAATGAAACAAAGGAGAATATGAATTATGATTTTTCTTTGCATCTTTTACAGTGAATAACACCATGCTAGAAAATGACCAGACATGAAAAACTGCCACTGATCTCGTTCAGTACCTTCTTGAGATCATGTGTACAAAAGATCTAAGGAAATGAATAAAGGGAAGATGATTAAACAGAAGGTTTTGTAGATACAGTACTGAATTCTCCCATCCGGACCAATGCAATTTGAAATATTATTATAGAATATAGAATAGCAGGCTCATGTCTGCTCCTGAACGCAAAAAAGATAGTTGTGTTAGAGTCCTCAAATGTGTTTCTGGGCGGGGAGGAACTTGAACTTGTGTCAGAGTTCAAGTACCTCAGGGTCATGCTACAGTAGACTCAACCTTAACCCTCAAAAAACATGTGAAGAAAGTTACAAACACAATCAAATTCAACCTTCAAAACATATTAGACCCTTCCTGACAGTCAGTGCTGCTAGATCCTATCTTCACTGTATGATTCTATCACACATTGAGCAGCTGCTTCACAAACTGGTCTTGCACAGGTGTGACGATCCTCAAACCCATAGAACAGCTATGCAAGAGTGCACTTAAAGTATTAGATAAGAAACCTCACTCATATCACCACTGTCACATTCTTCAGAGGTAAATTTCTTTGAGTTTTGCCAATTTTAAACATTTTAAACAGGCTATTGTTATTTACAAGACCCTACATGGTCTGTGCCCATAGAAAGGAAGCCTGATAGAGGAATCAGCACTAGAGCAACCACTAGAGGGGATTGCGAAGTGCCCGGCCGGCAAACCGCCTTTGCTAAAAACACCCTCAGTCCAGGGCTGTTTAATCTGGAATGATCTACCACTGACCATACAAGATTGTACATCATTTCCATCTTTTAAATTCAATCTAAAAAAAATGGTTACTCAACAACCAAACCTGTGACCATGTATAGTCAAATAGTATTGTAGTGCACCCTTTATACCTTGTACTTTTTTCCCCTGTATGTATGTTTTTATGCCTTGTCTCATAGCATGTTATGCTTCACTGCCTGCATGTTTCGCTTTTATGCTTTGTGTGGGGACTGAGGATGAAAATTAGCATCCTTGCTAAATCCGGTGTATTTACACTGCATTTATTTGTAGTGTCCAGTAATATACTCTGTCCCGTCTAAATAAACAAATAAATTAATATAAATTACCTTATTATAGCCAATTCGCACATTTATGGATTGTGCCAAATCTTATAATTCAAATGCCCAAGTTCAATTTGGATTTAGTATCACCAGGCGTGCATAAGAACAGATAATGAAATCTACTGTATGTACAGTAGCTTTTTTAGAAATAGGGGAGACAAACTGCGCTCCCATATATGCCAATAACGTTACGTTTTGTGGTTTATTATCCCGAGTAATAAGAGATATAAAAAAAATGCATACAGAAGTCATTTGCTTGAAGCCCCATAGAGGCCTTTGGGAAGTGTTGTTCGAAAAAATTCCAACGCTCATTGAAAGCTCTCGATGTCCTCTTCAAAATTGCGTAAAAAGAACCTACAATTCCTGACGTCCAATTTTTCCAAAATGGTTGACTTTCGCGACCAAAACAATAGAAAAACGAAAACGAAAATCTATCTAATAACACTTCAACCTATTGGTAAACTAACGTATTGATGATAATATACATTACAAGTGCTGTTGTTACATGGTTATGATGTTTATACTTGAATACGTTTGAAAAATAAAACGATACTTTTGTCAGACAGATTGATTTATGACGTGATGTCATTTGCGGTCCGCCCCGGACCGCACGGGTGGAAGAGGTTAAATGTGCACTGTTGAGTCTGAGCTTGAAACACAATAATTTCATTACCTGCAATGCCCCCTGTATTGTTGTGTATTTGACAAATAAAGAACTTGAACTTGAACTTTATCTGGGTTGCTACCGAACAAGGGACCTCATTCACCAACATTGTCGTAAGTCTTAAATAACCTAGTTGGAAGTTCGTAAGAGAAAACCTACAACAGTTCCCCCCGGATTCATCAACGCATGGAGAGGTTCGTTGCGAAAATGATCGCAGCTGTGATCCCCTGAATGAAGTACAACACTCATTATCAAACTGGAAGCGCATTCTCGTACACCTGAATTTGCATTACAGACATGCCCCGCCAGCTTGTTAATAAGGCGAGGGCCATGTGCAAAACGTAAGCGAGAGGCTCCCCCAAATTCCACAGGGAGTGCAACTGATCAAAAATGTATTGTCATCATACAGCACACTAATAGCTATAGTGGAATATACTGTATTAATATTCCATATTTATACCGTCTTGTTGTGCACTCCTGGCCACCTGCCTCAGCGCACACACACACACACACACACACTCTCAGAAACAGTTTGTTTTGGAGTTTACGAGCTCTTCCTTTGTTTGGCTCTAGGGCTGAGGATTTGGAGTCTCAGGCTGTGAGTTAGCTCAGAAGTTAAAAGATCACAGATGTACCTGGGGGCTAACCCTCTCTGTGCCTTAAAAGTAATGAAAAGTATCTAAAGATCGATGCTGAGCTCTACGGGAAGCCAGCCAGCGTGGGTAGGTTGAAGTAAGGGTATGTGGTCTCTTCTTCCCTTCTAGCTGCAGTCAAGAAGCTGCCAGCCGTGCTCTGAGCCAGCTGTAGTAAAGAGCTTTGCGGTTGACGCTGGAGCATGGTTGGAAGAAAAAATGTACCTCTTAAACGTCACGCATGTGCACATCGCGGCACTTTGCCCTCATCTGTCGGCTTCGGGCTGCATTTTACCCGATCAACCAATACATTGTTGGAAAGTGTAATTTGCCGCCGTTCAATCGACACCATACTCAACCTATTGTGTGCTTCCAGTCTCGGGTTACAAGACCAAACAACCGACGAGCGTCATTTGACAAGTGACCACGTCCGGTTTGGCCTGGTCCTGAACACACCAGTCACCTCTGATGGTGAAAATGATTGACCGCCTTTGTAGCCAATGAAATTCTGGAGCCAACGGTATCCCACACGAGGGGTAATTGCAACGAGAAAGACAAAGAAGAAGCCGGACAAGTTATTTCATAATCATGCCGAATTATTGCCGATACACACATTACAAAAACATGTGTAAAACACACATTTTCCGTGGGATTGTACTAGATCAGACTTCAGGCTATATAATGGCATTATGTTTTCCAGATCCTACCTCTCAGCTGGAACTCAAAAACAGGCATCTGGCAACAAGTAAACAAAAATGTCTAACTCTATTACATTAGCACCAGATGAATGCATGTGCTATACGTGGTTCAAGTATAAATCACAAATAACTTTGGGTATGCAATCGTCAGGCGTTGTTATGCAAAACTAGCCCAATGTCTTATGCCTGATGGATAAGAGGTTAACGCATGGTTGATGACCCATCATTAATGGATAAGGATGACTTGATTTTGGAAATTGTCCACAATTGAAAAAGATAAAATAAAAATAAAAAAAAACAGGACTGATTCCAGGTACCTGTTCTTCAAAACACAAGTCAAATGAGTGTAGTTTCATTTAATATTGATAAAATAAGTTTGAGAACCCCTGGTCTAATGAAAAGGTGTTCAACGTTCAAAAGAGCTTCAGCGTATATATTGTGCAGGTTCCCCTCAGGCACCAGCAGCAACACACAACATCTTCTATATTGAACTGGTTAGAAGAGACAAGAACACTGTCTCTGCCACTGGCAGCAGTCTACTGTATCCTCTCAATCACTGAAGTATACAGTGTGGTACGTAGGCCTTTTGACAGTGAAGTATACAGTGTGGTACGTAGGCCTTTTGACAGTGAAGTATACAGTGTGGTACGTAGGCCTTTTGACAGTGAAGTATACAGTGTGGTGTAGGCCTTTTGACAGTGAAGTATACAGTGTGGTACATAGGCCTTTTGACAGTGAAGTATACAGTGTGGTACGTAGGCCTTTTGACAGTGAAGTACTGTATACAGTGTGGTACGTAGGCCTTTTGACAGTGAAGTATACAGTGTGGTACGTAGGCCTTTTGACAGTGAAGTATACAGTGTGGTACGTAGGCCTTTTGACAGTGAAGTACTGTATACAGTGTGGTACGTAGGCCTTTTGACAGTGAAGTATACAGTGTGGTACGTAGGCCTTTTGACAGTGAAGTATACAGTGTGGTGTAGGCCTTTTAACATACTGTAGCATTACCTTGGTCTTCAATGTTCAGGTTCTTGATCATCCACTGTACAATATCAGAACCTGTAATGAGAGAAAGAGAGAGACAGTTAATGCATCAGTTAATATTCCGTTGTGATACAGATACAGATAAGAGTATGTGAAAAGCCCTTTTTCTGCATACAGATGGAAATGACGAAAAAAAAACAATCACGTATCCAACCCTCACCCGCCTTTTCTCGTCCTCGTTGTTGTTACGGTGCATACAGATGCCTCTCATGTTGGCACATGGTGGGCGGGTAATAGGCCATCCAGCACAGAATATACTCTCTGACACCCCCTCTAAAGCGCCTCTCCTTGGCTTTACCCCATCAATACAGATGACCAGAGATCCAGTGCCACACTGAAGCACCCGTTGTGTAACAACGCAATTTATCTGACTCAGGCCTGAGACGTGGCTGTGTCTATACAGTGGTTATTTCGTCCAACTTGTATCGCTGAAGAGGACAATATATACAGAGAAAAAGTCTGCCAGAAGCCTAAACTAAAGATAACAGCTGAATAGAACAAGCCCAGAACATGGGGGGGGATTAGTGGAATAAAATAGAAAAAGAAACAGATAGTGGGAGCTATTAAAGAATTCATATTGAATTAAAATGTGCTGCAACCTCTCGCCTACAGGCACATGTTCACACCCGGCTGCAGCATGAGACGTGAGAAGATCTGGCTAAATATACCTTCTGTTACCACTGCCTGTCACACAGACAATATGAAGGTGTGGGAAGAGGAGCCATGGGAGATGGAGGGATCGAGGTGTGAACTAGTGCACTGCATCCCTGCCCGAGCCCGACGGGGCCCTACCCGACCCGACGGGTTCGGGCTGGGTAGGGCTTTGTTTTTAAATAAATAATTTTTAAATATTATTCTAAATAAAAAAATGTCATTGCGCGCGCGCTGCTTTCACTTTCTGTTTTGCGCCAGCTGTGATCAGATCAGAGAGTGAGAGCCTCGTGTCTCTGAGTCGCGATGGATAAGCAAACAGATCAAATAGTAAAGGGAATTAGGGAAAGGGAGAGCTTTTGAAAGTTCCCAATGCGTCTGGGAAAGCTGCATTTTTGGAAACATTTGGATGTAATTACCGCAGGGAGAACACGACGAGGACAGTAGAACAGTGCTGAAGGACATCAACAGTGGATGGTGAACTATGATAAGAACGGCCTTCGGGCGTTTCAGGACTTAAGAGAATTTTATGATCTTCCCGGCGAGTCCTTCTTTCTTTACCTTCAACTAAGGTCAGCGCTGAGGGCGCATGGCATGCCGTGGGCTCAAGCTTTGCAACCACACCCCTTCCTCAGGCTCATAGTGGACATGACGACCTCCAGAGGGTTTGTCTCAGACTTTTATACGCTCTTAATTCAATCCACGTATAAAAATGTGTCATTGGATACAATCTGGCGTGTGGATATCCCGGAGTTGGACCCCGAGTTTGACTGGGATGATGTTTGGGCAAATGTGGCATTGTCTTCCCACAACCCCAATCACCAGCAAATTAATTTTAATTATATTCATAGGACCTATCTTACACCTAGGAAGCTATTTGCTATGGGACTGGTAACCGACTCTCGGTGCACTTTGTGCTCTCAAAGGGCCGCTGGCACTTATATGCATATGTATTGGGATTGCCCACCAGTGGCCCGCTTCTGGAGGTCAATAACGGACAAACTTTCAGATTTGTGTGGCTTAACTATCCCATTCACAGCTGTTACGCTACTCCTGAACGATATAACGACACTACCCGCGTCCGTACAACTAAAAAGGGTTGTCCTAGCGGGCGTCACAGCAGCGAAGAAGCTAATAGCATTGAGATGGAAGGAGCCTGAGAAGCTCACAGTGATTAACTGGTCCCTAACACTGTTGGATGTGATTTATCTTGAGATATCCACGGCGCGGGTGATTGGGGTGGGGCAGGCTGGTATTGACCTGTGGTTTGCAACAGCTGAGAAGGTCAGGACCGCCGTGTGCGGCTGAGCGGGGTTGAGGTGCTTGTTCGGGGGAGTCCGGCGGTCTCGTGGGAGGGGGAGGAGGAAATGTCTTGTCTGTCTTGTCTTTTGTCTTGTCCTTCTTAACTTTAACTGGGGGAATTTTATTGGGGGGGAGCTATTTTGCTATTTCTTCACTGTTTGGGCACTTTTGCACGGTTCCTGTGAGTCTATGGAACACTCTGTAGGTTTTTGTTTTTCGAAAAGGTTCATTGTTTTGTATTTCTGGTCGGGTACTCAGGGGCAGCGTTTTTCTACCTCAGGATCTTAAGCCGTTTTGAGGCTGGGCTCCAACCACTGTGTGGCCTGGTGACAATTGCCACATTGTTATGCAGCTGGAAATCTCTGACATCACTGATATGCACGTTTTGAGATGACTCAGTTTGGTGAGGGTGAGGGTTGTGAGGGGAATTGGAAGAGTGCGCCAATATGAGAATTAGAGACATACGTCTTATTGATATAGAGCCACACGGCCGGGAAACGGTACTGAATACTGGGAAAGGCCAATTGTAAGATAGTACCCCTTTAAATTAAAATGTTGTACTCTGTTTTTATAAATTGTTATTTCTTTTATTATTATTGTTCTGTTATCTCCCTGTGAAGTTCTGTGTATTGTTATTATGGTTATTGTATTGTGTTGTTTTCATGTTAAGTAATAACATGAAAAAACAGTGGATGGTGAACAAATGAACAGCGGACCGAAGTGGTTCAATTGTTGTTTGAAGTTGGAATATAGCCAGTTGGCGAAGGTTTTAATTTGTTCTTGGATGTAGCCGGTTGGCGAAGTTTTGTTAACGTTGTTCAACGCAAGACATTTTTGTTGCTAACGTCAATAGCGTGGTGAGTCCTGATTTATTTTATATCTAAATGGCTGCTGGTCAAGTTTTTTCTGTATGCTTTTGTGTCATGATGACATTAATGTTTTAGTCTGTGTCTGCCAGTACCTCTGTACACTCGCGACATCGGATAGTTTTTGGACTGATTGTGATGACGAGGCATTGTGTGAGTCAGTCTAACGCGCGTGCTGGGAAATGGGAATAGACGGCATTCTAATAAGATTAGGGCTGTCAGTTTATCGCGTTAATTAGATTAATTAATTACACAGCAAATTATCGCGTTATGAAAATTAACTCAAAATTAATTACAAATTTTTTTTTTTTTTTTTTTTTTTTTAATAATATTTTTTTTGTATCTCATTCATTCCATAAGAATGTAGAATACACATTTACAGATTTTTTTTTAATATGGTCCATTTGCATGTTCTTGGTATCTGATTCTAGGGACATCTATGAATCTCAGGGAATGTATTCCCAGTGTCAGAAATACTGTGGGCTAGATCCACAAAGAATGGATTGCACAGTGCAAGTTGCACCCTTACTTACAATTCATTATGAATTGAAAATGGGGGACCCTGATGTAAACAAGACGAAAGACTTTCTCTGGTCTGCATCCCCTTAACAATTGTGTGTATTGAGCCGTACTGTATTGTACCCATTCTGCAATCTGTTAATAACATTTTCATTCAATCACTCAATCTGCGCTGTGATTGATTGAATGAAAATTTTATTTTGAGTAAATTGTAATGAACCAAATGAGAATATCAATATTTTTTTTGTTATCTTTGACTGTGAATAACACCATGCTCAAATTGACCAGACCTGAAAAATCTAAGCAAATTAATAGATGGAAGATGATTAAACAGAAGGTTTTGTAGATACAGTACTGAATTCTGCCATCCGGACACATGCAATTTGAAATATGATTATAGAATATAGAATATCAGGCATAAAACGGTTATGCGATTAAAATGCGATTAATTAGATTAATTAATTACAAATCCTGTAATTAATTAGATTAATTTTTTTAATCGCCTGACAGCACTAAATAAGATATATGCGAAACAGGCTATATAATGCTTGTTAGTTTTCAGCGTGATATGCGTTATTTAGGTAGACCTATTGGACATTTTCGTTTTTGTTTATTTATTAAGTTAATATAAAACCGTGTTTCGAATATTTAAAACAAATACAATATTTTTTTAAGTCTAATATATATATTTGTTTTTCAGGCTTTCACTCGGGCTAGGGCTTCAAATGTTGCATTACAGTCGGGCTTATTGTCGGGCAGGGCCTGAACGCCAAGGGCTCGGGCTGGGCACGGGCTTCATTTCAAGGCCCTTGCAGACCACTAGTGTGAACAGGAGTGAGAGGGAGGTCACAGAGGTCAGGCAGGGAGACAAAGTGACAGTTTGACTCTCATAACGTAATGTCTCTCTCTCTCTCTCTCTCTCTCTCTCTCTCTCTCTCTCTCTCTTGTTTCTTGTCTGTGTTGGTGTTTGTTTACTGTGAAAAAAAAGAAAAAATGCATACACTGTATTGCTGCAACAATTACCAATGTGTTTTACACAAATGGCTCAATAAAGGAATCTGAATCTGAATCTGAATCTCTCTCTCTCTCTCTCTCTCTCTCTCTCTCTCTCTCTCTCTCTCTCTCTCTCTCTCTCTCTCCCTGTTTGGAGGCTGGATGAAGGCAAAGAGGATGATAGACTCTTTTGAAATGTGGACGCTGAGGAAGATGCTGAAGACAACATGGAAGGATAAGATCAATAATGAGGAGATACTGAGAAGAGCGGTCGGACAGCTGCTGGCGAGGTTGAGAAAGAGGAAGATGTAGTTGTGTGGGCACGTGCTGAGAGGATCGCGGGGAGATGTTCAAGAAGGTGGTGATGGGGAAGGTGGATGGAAAGAGACGAAGTGGAAGACCAAGAAGAGGCTGGGTAGACGACGTCTGTGATTGGAGCGGAGTGAGAGGTGGAGTCACGGAGTTGGCGAGAAGAAGTGGGAACAGAATGGGTTGGAGAGTGATAGGCAACCTTCAGAACGATGATGATGATGATG
>NC_140173.1:129959409-130034409 GCF_963971535.1 Notolepis coatsorum
GAGTCCACGCTGGCAGGTGAAAAGATGTGACATGCTGCCTCCACGTGTACTGGAGGGGACACGTGATGCAAGGCTTCTATCCTCCCTACAACCGACCAGTGGGGGGCATAGTCGAGCAACGTTCAAGACAGTGGAGGGGAGAATTGGAAATACGAAATTGGGATGGGAGAAAAAATAGAAAATAAGGAGAAAAAATATATATATCTTATTTTACGCCACGTTACTGTATGATATAAGTGTGTATTAAAAGACGGAGCTGTTGCGTATGAAGGTTTGTGTCCACGGGCAACCTATATTCACGTATTCACGTAACTCGCATATATTCAAATTATTCCTGTAATTCCTGTACAGTAACTATTCAACTAATAATGTTATTAGGTCATCCTGGACCACTCATGCGTGATGCCAACATCCTCAACTATCCCCAACATCAGAGCGCATCAGGTGCAGACGCTCTTCTGTCTGGCGTCTATTAACAAAATTTAGAATTTGCTATTTGGTCTAAAGCCAGGCACAACACTAGACATGTTTAGCAAAACATTAAATATCTTGGGAACAGTTTGTGATAAGGACTCGCCATATTTGTTTCAGAATCGGTTGTGATCTCAACATTGACATTGTATCTCTCCGTCGCCCAGTGCGCAGAAGTAAAGCATTGAATCATGACATATCTAGATTGGTTGTTTCCTCTGGACTGCATCTAATCCTCCGCTATATCTATCTATTTATCATCTATCTATGTCAATATAGCCAAAAAGATCCAGATACGTGTGGACATGGCCTAAGTGTGCAGGCAGCTCTCTGCACTGCACAGGTGAGAGTAATTGGGTTAACGACCTACCCACTCCACCATGCTCTCTGAGTCAATAGACTCCCCATTTGCAGGTAGAGTGGGGGTCGTCACACTACATAGTGTATTCCAATATCTGTTTTTAATTATATATTTGAAAGAATGGAGGTTATAGCTATATAAAACAAATGTCTGTCCCATTGTACCAATCAATGGGATATATTGCATGTTGGCTATAATTAATCAATAAAACAGATATTTAACAAATAAGGAATACAAATTCAGGCATTAAATAATTATTATTTTCAATAATTTCACAATAATTGCATAATTGTGTTTGAATATCTGAATAATTAAGTAATTATACATTTGTCCAAAATAGCTGGTTCAGATATGGTTAATCCAGCTGCCCTGTGATCAGATGAATCCATATTATTTATTTTTCCGATATCAAATGCGTGAATTTTTTATCGTACAAATATTGTCATATTTATTTTAATTATGGTTAATTAATTAATTCCAAGGAGGCCTGTAGGGTTGACATGAAGGAATCACTATGATTCCTCCCAAATAAAGCCCTTAAGAACACGGAGCACACCAGTCTGTCAAGTTAAGTGTGCTCCTCAGCACTCCTAAATCCTGCTCTCAGCCACGGCCGAATCCAAGCTTAGGGACAGTTGGGGAATCCATCTGCAAATGATTTATAGATGTTTTATGAATGTCTGAACAAATCATTTGTTAAACATGAAAAGACAATTCTGGTAATTGCTTCGTGTGTATTCATAAAAGTCCACAAATAAACAAACTATTAGACATTTGTTAATGATGAATAGGCTTCACTTTAGATTAGGGCACACAATAGCATCTGCAAATTATTTATAGATCTTTTATGAATGTCTTAACAAATCATTTGTTGAACAAATAAATGGAGGTACAGTATAGTCGTTTTTTCCTATCCATTTTTCAAAGCATCTACAAATGTGTTACTACACATTAAACAACATTATTTAATGATGAACAAATCAAGTACAAACAATGTTGATAATGAGTTATAAATAATGTAGAACTAATTTGTAAATGTTATACAAATATAATTATAAATGATTTAATAATAATTAACAAATGTATATAAATCAATCAACTTCAAAAGGCGTCGGTTAGGACATCATAGGCGGCCCGTGATGAAGGCAAGGGTAGGCTAAGCCTACCCAAATGTTATGCTGGGAATTATTTTAATTATAATATATGTGCGCAGCATTATATAGGGCATGTATGGGGCATAATATGTGTGTGTGTTATGCTGCAGCCCCCTGGTGACAATTCAGCAAGGTGATTATGGGTAGGTTTAGATAAAAAAATAAAAAGCATTCCATGTACAGTCAATAATCAATCACACCGCAAAGCATCATTTATTTTTTGTAAACATCCGCATTCCGAATTTCCGCCCGGCAATCGCTTTGTAGTGAACACCAGCGCGCTATTTTGAGTCAAATTTCAAAAAGCAAAATGGATATACAGTCTTTTTTCAAAAGATAAACAAAGTAATTCAGACTGCACCCCTGCAGCCACAGCTAGCCCTGCCCGGGCTCAAGTCAAGTCAAGTCAAGAGATTTATTTGTCACGGCATACAGGTATACAATGAAATGCGGGTGGTCTTGCCCGCAATGATGTGCAAATAACATATAATAGAATCAACATTGTGCAATAAACAAGTACCATTGTGCAATAAACAAGTAACATGTTAGGGCATATCGGTATATGTACATAAGTTATTTACAGAGCATGGAGGACATACTAGGTCCTTTGGTAGTGTCTTTCTGTACATGCTAATTTATACAATCTCCGGTTATACTATACTATTTTTAAAGTGACCCTTCCTTAGTGGCCATAAGTGTGGGCGTGTGCAGCATGAGTGTGTGCCTGCTCATGTTAAAGTGGCTGCTAGTGTGTGAGCGTGTACAGTGAGTGTGTTGTGCGTGTGCTCATGTGTGCTTGTGTGTGGAGAGTTCAGTGTTCAGGGCTCTGATGGCCTGGGGGAAGAAGCTGAGCCGAAGTCTCTCTGTCCTAGCAGCTGGTGTTCGCAGTCGTCTGCCTGACCTGAGCAGCATGAACAGGCTGTTGTTGGGGTGGTGTGGGTCTTTCATTATTCTGCAGGCTCTGGATTTGCAACTCTTGTTGTATAGAACCTGCAGGGGTGGTAGTGCAATACCCGTGGTACGCTCGGCTGAGCGCACCACTCTCTGTAGGGCCTTCTTGTCCTGTGCCGTGCTGTTTCCATACCAGGCAGTGATGTTTCCAGTCAAGATGCTCTTTACAGCTCCGGAGTAGAAGGACTGGAGTATCTTCCCAGATACTCTGAACTTCCTTAACTGTCTCAGGTGGTAGAGGCGTTGCTTCGCCTTTTTTACGACTAAGTCTATGTGTGTTGTCCATGTCAGATCCTCTGCGATGTGGACCCCCAGGTACTTAAAGCTGCTCACCCTGTCCACGGTAGCCCCGTAATCCTCAGTGGTGTGTGTGTCTCCTGCTGTCCTCTCCTATAATCCACGATCAGCTCCTTGGTTTTACCAATGTTCAGGAGCAGGCTGTTGTCCTGGCACCAGCGTTCCAGTACCTCAACCTCCTCCCGGTAGGCCTTCTCGTCGTTGTCCGAGATCAGCCCCACCACCACTGTGTCGTCCGCAAACTTCACTATGGAGTTGGAGCTGAACTTGGCCACGCAGTCATGTGTGTATAGTGAGTACAGCAGGGGGCTCAGAACACAGCCCTGGGGGGACCCGATGCTCAGGGTGATGGTGTTGGAGGTCTGACCCCCCACCCTGACCGCCTGGGGCCTTTCACTCAGAAAGTCCAGTATCCAGGCGCTCAGAGCGGAGCTCAGACCTAGCTCGATCAGCTTGTCCACCAGTCTGGTGGGGACTATGGTGTTGAACGCTGAGCTGTAGTCAATGAACAACAGTCTCACATAGCCCCCCTTCTGACGGTCCAGGTGAGAGAGGGTGCTGTGCAGTACTTGGGAGACCGCATCGTCAGTGGACCTGTTTGGCCTGTATGCAAATTGCATAGGGTCCATATCACTGGGGAGGGAGGCACAAAATAATGTGATCCTTTCATGGCCACAGAGGTGCGTGCCACCGGTCTGTAGTCATTGAGACCTGCTGGGGAGGGTTTCTTTGGTACGGGGATAATGGTAGACATCTTGAAGCAGGCAGGGACCACTGACTCCTTCAGGGATCGATTAAATATGGTGGTGAACACATTGGCTAGCTGGTTAGCACAGGACTTAAGTATGCGTCCTGTTATTCCATCTGGGCCAGCCGCCTTTCTGGTGTTCACCTGCATAAATGCTCTTCTCACACTGTGTACCGTCAATGAGAGAGCGTCCCCGCCCCCCGCGGATGCCCCCCCCCCTCCACAACAGCCGGCGCGCCAGTGACGTCACTAGCCGTTGAGCTAGCAGCGCCACTGTTTGCACCAAACCGCGCGTAGAAGGTGTTGAGCTGGTCCGCAAGGGAGGCGTCGTCGCTCCCCATTGAGGGGGCGCTGACTTTGTAGTCAGTTATCATCCTCAGTCCCTGCCATAAGCCTCTTGTGTCATTCTGTGCCATTTGTGCCTCCATCTTGTCAGCATACGTCCTCTTAGCAAGTTTAACAGCCTTGCGCAGAGTGTAGACTGTTGTCTTGTACTCTTCCATGTTTCCTGACTCTCTGCCAAGGTTATAAGCAGTGGTGCGAGAGTTCAGAGCTGCTCTGATAGTACTGTCCACCCATGGTTTCTGGTTCGGGAACACCCTCGCCTTCTTTGTGGGGACAATACTGTCAGCGAGTGCATAACACCGGATCACAACCTATTGTTGAGATGTTGAGATGTTTCTTTATATTGGCAAACAAGGGCTTGCTCTACGAGGACATGATGAGAGTCAGAGTTAATCAAATCGTGGAAACCTTTTAGAGCTATGTACATTGTTTTCAAAACATGATGAGATCCAAATGACGAAAAACGTTTCCGTCATTGCCCGTCGGCAGAGCAACTTGTGAACAGTCTTTCTCAGCAATGAGGCGCATCCGAAACTGGCTAAGAACAACAATGCGCCAGGAGAGACTGATAACTCTGAGTCTGCTTCACATTGAAAGTGATCTCACAGACAAACGTAAAGCAGAAGAGATCATTGATGCCTACGATGCCAAGACGAAACGTCGCATATTGCAGCATTAAGGCAATGGTTAATCATATTGGATGCCTTCATTTGAACACTTAATTTGTACTATATATAAAATGAGTGGGGCTCGCTGTAGTAGCCTAGTGGGTGTGTGTATTGTATGAATTCAGAACCATGTACAGCACTGTTTGCAGGTGTGTGCAGTGTGCGCAAGCAAAAAAGAAAAAAGGGAAAAAAGCATTCAATGCTAGGGAGATCGACAGACAGACAGACAGAACACTTGTTAGTCTTGGAAATAAATGTGTGTGTCACCCCCCCCCCCCCCCCCAAATAAATTGGTAAAATTATGCTAAATAACAAGCAGCTAAGTGGCACAGTGGGCAAGACGCTCGCCACTAACGCAGGATATGCTGGGTTCGAGCCCAGCTCTCTGCGTTGCTTCCGGCTTGGCTGGCCGTTCATACTAATACAATTGGCAGTATTAGGGTGTGGGAAAGCCGGTGGGTGGGGATCGGACGTTGTGGACAGCGACTCCTACAGGTCGGTTGGTGCACCTGTACAGCAGAATCAGGAAGTATCGGGGGCAGCGTGAGCCTCCCACGCGTTACTCCTCGCCACTGAGAGATCGCGCTGTACAAGTGAAAAGATGCGACGGCTGCCTCCTCGTGTACCGGAGGGGACACGTGATGCAAGGCTTCATCCACATTGCAGCCGACCAGTGGGAGGCAACGTTCGAGACAGGGGAGGGAAGAATTGGATAATACGAAATTGGGATGGGATAAAAATAGAAAAATGGGAAGAAAAAAAAGTAGATCAAAAAAGAATTATGCTAAATAACTCGTTGTTTTTTTTGCCTCCCCTAATGTTCGATATAGATAATGCAAATCCACAACTGTTAGGCCAATCATCACGACATTTGCAGGATATGTTACAACAAGGATGTTACAAATGCACAAAATGTATGTGGCATAACACAAAACGGACTATAGACCAAAGGCTTTTGTATGTATGAACTTATTTTGCAATGTTGATGATCAATATTGGCTTGAAAGCCGCAGATCGCCGCTTGCGGCTATATTTTACTTTCATTCTTCTGCTAACTCCTTTCTCTGAGCCCTTGCTAATGGCAGCTGAGTCACTGCTTAAAGAGAAGTTTGTTTGACAATGCAGATACACCCCCTCCCTCCCTCCTCTCGTATTTCCTGCAACAGAAGAGGTTGGATTTAGCTCCCCAGGCCCCCCCCCCCATCCTCCTCTCTCCTGTGTCGCTCTAGTGCTGCCCATCTGACTGTGTCTCTCTCTCTCTCTCTCTCTCTCTCTCTCTCTCTCTCTCTCTCTCTCTCTCTCTCTCTCTCCCTCTCTCTCTGCAGTCTTTTCCGTGAGATAAGAGTGAGTGTTGTTGGCTGCACCTAGTGTGAATCATTCAATAACGATGGCACAGGACTCGGTATGTACGAAGTGACTGACAAAAGCTCCTCCGGCTAGATGCTACACTGTGCCGCAGCATTTGTACCTGGGAATCGATACCGGTACCCGGCGGTACCTTTTTTCGGTACTCCCATTATAACAAAAAAAACATTTCTGTTTTTTTTTGTAAAACTAAACTACAGTCTAAACTTCTCAATTTCAACATTGTTGTCACACCACACAAACTAAAACCACTCCCTAGTCCCTACCTCCCTCTCCCAAACTGTTCCTACAATGATTTTGCATGATCATACATTTATTATGTATTATTTTAAATATCAACATTATCTGGCCATCCTGAGTAAATACTATCAAACTCCTCTGACCTCATCTGGTCTTTCCAAAGACCAGATATGGGATGTGCGCGCACACACACACAAAGGGATAATGGCTTATAGTAGACTTAATGATTTTAGAATATTTCAGATCATTAAATTAAATGTTTATATCATCAACTATCCAGTTAGTATTTATAGTTTGGCCACTTTACATCATTGAATGTAGCGAGAGAGAGGGAGAGAGGGAGAGAGGTTCCCTGTGATGTATTAGGTTTGAGTTTGAGCCTCTTAGTTGCCGTAGTTCAGTGATGTCACAGGAAGTCAACACACAGAGTTGTACTTTGTTTTCTTTGAACCTCGGTTGTCAAGCCTCGTCAATATACCACCACCCCCCCCCCCCTATCCTCACTAATGGAACTGGTGTCGTGGAGTCACTCCAGGGTTAGCTGCTAACGTTAGTTCGCTTAGCAGCTAACGATGTGGACATCATGTTAGACACATTGGACCCGCTGCTCGCACTGGTCTGTGTCTTATGAAATGACAATTGCATGTCATTGAAGGTCCGCACTGATCTGTGTCTATAATTAAATGACAATTGCTCGTCATTGACGGTTCACGCTGGTCTGTGTCTATAATGAAATGACAATTGCTTGTCAGTGAAGGTCTGTGCTGGTCTGTGTCTATAATGAAATGACAATTGCACGTAATTGGAATTCGGATAATTTTCGAACTGGGCGGGGCTTAGGTACCGAACTGTGGCACCGATTGATCTAACGTGAATCGATACCGATGTAATTCGGTTGGTACCCTTAAAAGTACAGAGTTCGGTACCCAACCCTATAGCGCACACCTCCAGCTACTTCAAAGGCTGCTGCTGAGGGCACTCAGGGTGCACACTCCCCGAGTGATCTGAAGCGCCATTTGGAACGATAGAAGATTTCAAACTCGCTTTGTAATTCAACACCGGGCTCTTAGGTTCCTTTTTTAGCCGATGGTTTCGTGTGCGTCGTGAGTCTTCGTCTGGTTGCTGCTAGAACAAAAGGCTGAGGGTGGGATGAGGAAAGTGTAATCAATATATTCAAATGATTGACTCAATCACATCCGATTTAAGAGGAAGGCTGGTTTTCTTTAACAGCCACTTATCTATAGGGGGATTCTGCTGAATTTCCGGGCATTCGCGTTTCTTACCGTATACGTCCCAGTACAGCTGAGTATGTATTTTTTTTTTCTAATTCCACCACCGTCTCCGGTAAGCAGAGACAGTGGGACCTCTTGTCCCCGTCTCCTGGTCTTGTGGTGTCGTAATATCAACGTTTTTTTTATGGGATGAGGGTACATTGTCTGGTTAAGATCATAGCACTACAGTATACGCTCACTTTAAGTGTAATAGTTCAGACAAACACGAGTCCACAATGGAAGAAGCAAGTACCGTACTGTTGTACTGTACATGGAGCAGCTCAAGGCTATTTCTCTGTTTTTAGCTTTGAGTTGTTCATGTACAGTATATAGGGATGCTCGATATTGGCTTTTTTACCGATACCGATATACCGATATTGTCCAACTCTTAATTTCCGATACCGATATCAACCGATATCAACCGATACCGATATATGCAGGGTTCCATTACATTACAACATTACATATCTCTTGTTGTGGAATTACACAACATTATGCATACTTTTGACAATAAATAAAATCAGAATTTGTTCTTACTTGCTTGCCTGGGTAAATAAAGGTTATAGAAATGTAAAAAAAATGTAAAAAAAAATTTAAACCGATACCGACATTTTTCGATATCACATTTTAATGCCAATATCGGCTGATAATATCGGTAGGCCGATAATATCGGACATCCCTAGTATATACCCATTGGGTGGTCCAAGGTCATGGGAATAGCGTATGAAAATTCTTCAGTTTAGTGGTAGGCCCCTTTCTGGAGGCCCAGTTCTCAGAATCTCACACACCATAGGAAAACCACTTTTTTAAGTGGCAATAATTACTTGCGGAGGAAGAGACCTTTCGTGTCAGGAGTTGAGTGAGGACCAGCACCACTGAGGATAGACTGTCTGGGGCAACGTGGGTACAGCATACACTGAACCACTGTGACCTTGAGGATTGCAGTGAAATCCTGCATGGATCACAAGACAATTATTATTGATTGATGCGTTCGCCTGCCCTCTCAAGTCTCATAGAATGCTTCCTGAACAAAATCTCCAATGATGACAACCTACACGAGGAGAAATCCTCAATATTATTTGATGGACAAAAGCCTTAATGAAAAACAGTCCTTTGTCCTTGCAGACATTTTGAATGTCTAGAGCAGCCTAGTGTTTATCACAGTGTGTTCCTTCCAGGCCCATCAAAGGGAAAATGTTTTTGTGATTTATTGTGTTATTTCTATTATGTTTATGTTTATGTTTATGTTTATTTAGGATCCCCATTAGTCACTGCCTTAGAATCAACTATTCTTCCTGGGGTCCACACAAAAGACTAAATAAAATATAACCATCACATGATGTAAATTCACACAGTTACAATTATCAATAAAAACTATTGAAATAAAATAGATAAAAGAAAATTATATAGGAAGTTCTCTCACCAGAATAACATTTAACTCTTTCTCTGCAGCCATTACCCTCATCCTATAGTAGCTACCGCCAGCGCTGTAAACGGTGGGAGTCGCTCACCTTGTTGCAGGGCTATAACTATTTAAATATTATAGCATATATGCAATACTGTGGCCCATTTGACATCGAGTATCTATCGTTCAAGATGTGAAAAAGGAATATTCTTTCCATCCATACATTCTGTTTATACCGTGGTGAATATAAGTATAGTTTTAAAGTTGTCTAGGGTAATTCTGGAAGGCTATTAATAGGCCGCAACGCATATTATACTTAATCCATTGGCATTTCGTCCCTATACACACACAATTAAAAATTCAAATGCATACGATCGGTATATGTTCCATCATGCATGCATGAAAGGGGGGGGGGGTCGTTTCTGATTAATTGATTGTCAATAGCGGCTTCATTAGTACAACAGCATACGCTGATCAGGGCGTTGGCTATGAAAACAATGGACAACCAGCTGGAATTGACATTAAATTGCTCTTACCTGTGGCCGATGAGACTCCAAAAAGAATATTCCAATTATTTGATTGCCTCTGCTAGATATATATGTCCATTTGGCCCACGTCATAACCCCCAAAAGCATAATGATTCTGGCATCCCGAGGCGATTCAATGCGATCGTGTGTATATCTTGATCCACGTACAAGATAACTCCGCCGGATGACTTTCAATGACGCACAGCCCCACACACAGAGACACAAGGGAGTGCAACATCGGCCGCATACCACCAGGCGGCGGTATCGGACCATTGCGATCTCAGACACATTGCCACACAGTACCAAGCATACCAGGATGAATTAAGAATGGAAATAGCGATAAAGAAATAACGATCATAATAACGAGTATACTCATTGTTGGCGTCCAACGATTGGCATGCTATAACGAGTATACTCGTCGTTGGCAGGGAAAGGGTTAACATATAGTTAACTCTTTCACTGCCAACGACGAGTATACTCGTTATTTGGCGCCAATCGTTGAACGCCAACAATGAGTATACTCGTTATTTGATCGTTATTTCTTTTATTCGATATTTCTATTCATTACAGGCACACGGACTCAGGGTTAACATGGGGAATCAGCCTGATAATGTAAAAGTGCAATACCGGCCGCATCACGCTAGACGGCGGTATCGAGCACCCATTATACCCTTGTATCTTTCTCTGTGGGACGGCAAAACGTCTCCGGTTTCATATTTCCTTGTCGGGGGAGGGCAGCCGTTCTGCCGGTTCCATTGAAGCGTGCCAAATAACCCGATCCATATGTTGTGGTGGATTTTGCAGTGGGCCAAATGGACATTGGATATACCAGATGGCGATCAAACAATTGGAATATTATTTTTGGAATACTCCCGATCACAGGTAAGAATGGTCTCACATACATTTTTGCTTGATCCTGCAAAGCTTTTACACTGATCGGGCTGATAAGCGTTTTTAGTGTTCAATGCGAATGCCGTTACTGACAATCAAATAATCAGAAACAACGTCATGTTTTGCTAGGGGGTGAAATACTTATTTTACTCAATAAAACACAAATACATGTTTAAAATAAAATAAAATCTGGGAATTAATTTGTGATATTCTGTCTCTCACTGTTAAGATGAACATACCATGAAAATTATAGACCGTTCATTTCTTTGTAAGGGGGCAAACTCACAAAATCAGCAGGGGGTGAAATACTTATTTTCCCCACGTGTATGTACTGTATATGCCTAGCAATGTGACGGCCCTTCTGCTTTAGCAGGGCCTGCTGTGTGTGTTTACCCCTGTTTGTCTGCATTGCCTTGCAGGTTCCTGGTCAGTACAATAGGGAGCACCTGGCCAGTCTCCCAGGAGTATTAAGACCTGGCCTCTCTCTCTCTCTCTCTCTCTCTCTCTCTCTCTCTCTCTCTCTCTCTCTCTCTCTCTCTCTCTCTCTCTCTCTCTCTCTCTCTCTCTCTCTCTCTCTCTCTCTCTCTCTCTCTCTCTCTCTCTCTCTCTCTCCCTCTCTCTCTCTCTCTCTCTCTCTCTCTCTCTCTCTCTCTCTCTCTCTCTCTCTCTCTCTCTCTCTCTCTCTCTCTCTCTCTCTCTCTCTCTCTCTCTCTCTCTGTCCAATAGAAAATGACATCGAATAAATGATAACGTCTTAAAACAAACCCTGATCTCACCTGAGCCTGACACATATCGGCAAAATGGCGGCTGTGTGAATATTATGGTCAACTGTCATTCCATGAACCGTGTTTTATTTCCACTGTTCCACGGCCTCCCTGGACAATAAAAAGGAGACGGAAACTGATGAAGACCTCTGAGTTGACAAAAAGAGAGGGTTTTATTTAGAAGCAAAGAAAACATGTTTCCAAATAGAAAGGACAATGCTGAGCCACAGACTAAATAAAAACCTCTCATATTCTCCTCCTTCATCTCCACCCCCCCCCCCCCCCCCCACCTCTGTCTCTCCTTGCCTTCAAAGTGATGGATGATTGTCCTGATGCTGCGCTGTAGCAGATGTATGGGTAGAATGGAATTATCTAGACAGTGTTATCTGAGGACAAGTCTGCCTACAGCCACTCCTAACACGCACACACGCCCTGCATACACAGACACTGCACACGCGCGCGCACACACACACACACACACACACACACACACAAACAAGCAAGCAAGCAAGTCCTGTACTCAAAGCACACAGGTACACACCCACACAGACAGACAGACACATACACACACACTTCAGATACAGATTTAAAAAATGGTATCATCCACGGGAGGCATCTGTGTGTACAAAGCCATCAACAAGACAGAGAGTCATAAAGCCATAAATATATTAAAAAGTGACACATCAAAAAGAGCACAAGTAACTAGAGCAATCCCAGATAGTCTGAGCTCATAGTTCTAGCTGGAGGGGCCTGGTTTAACCCTGATGCCAGAGAAAAGTGTCTCTTTGACACTGATCTCACTCTCCCCTGCAGGATAGCTCTGTAGGATACCAAAGATGGTGGATATACCAAGATGACAGATCAGAAGCCAATGAGATGGAAACGGCCCTAGTGGCTGGCTGTCTCAAAGAGGCTCTGAGCAACTGTGTCCTTTTCACGCACCAGAACTGCTTCACGTGACACTCACACTATCCTGTGTAGACTGTAGAGGACCGCTGGGCATATTTCACGCATGCCTCCGCAACAATATATAGGGTTGCTCTGGGATAGCTGAGCAAGTCTCAAATGAAAAGAGAAAAGTCTCAAGTTGAATCGTTTTTCAAGTTGTAAAAAAACATCAATTCATGATCAGAATGTTCAGAACACTGTTACATTGTCTGAGGATGGGCCAGTATTTACCTTGACTTCTATGGGATGGAAAGGAACGAGACATTATTCTATCAAAACCCCTACATCTCCCATTGGGTGGAATGGAACCTGCACCCCGCTCCGACTCTCACGAGGAGGTGGTGGGAAGGGGTGGGGCATCCTCGCCTAGTGAAACCCATGCAGCAATAACGGTACATGCTCCAGTCAAGTTCCAGTGACGTCAGTGAGTTTGCGGATGTTGTTGTTAGCTTTATAGCAACGCTAGCTAACAGTATCGTCCCCACGAAGTCGGTTCGGGTTTTTCCGAACCAGAAACCGTGGGTTGACAACTCCATCCGAATCGCCCTGAATGCTTGCACCGCTGCTTAGAACTCGGCTCGTGCATCTGGAAACATGGACGAGTATAAGGCAACAGCTTACAGTTTGCGTAAGGAAGTGAAGGCTGCAAAACAAAGATATGGGAACAAGTTGGAGACACAGATGGCCCAGAAAGACACAGGAGGCTTATGGCGGGGATTACGAACGATAACTGATTACAAGGTCAGCCCCTCCTCAATCGTGAGTGCCAATGCCTCCCTAGCAAACGAACTCAACTCCTTTTACGCGCAGTTTGGGGGGCGAGCAGTGGCGACATTAGCTCACCGGCTAGCGACGTCACTGACGCGCCGGCTACCGCGGCAGGGGGGGTTCCTCCGCGGGGGAGAAACACACTCTCTCTGTGATGGAACACAGCGTGAGGAGAGCGTTTATGGGGGTGAACACTAGGAAAGCTGCAGGCCCAGATGGGATAACAGGACGAATACTTAACCTCTTAAGCCCGAGCCCTATTTTCTGAAAATCTGCCTAAAATACATACAATACAGGTACAATACAAGTAAATGGAAGATTGCTCCACTTCTACAAGGTCCATTTGCATGTTCTATCTAGGGACATCTATGGACCTCGGGGAATGTATTACCAGTGTTGGAAATAGTGTGTCTATTACTAGGCTTGCTTAAATTGTGATGAAACAAATGAGAATATGAATTATGATTTTTCTTTGCATCTTTGACAGTGAATAACACCATGCTAAAAATGACCAGACATGAGTTCACGTATACAAAAAATCTAAGGGAATGAATAAAGGGAAGATGATTAAACAGAAGGTTTTGTAGATACAGTACTGAATTCTGCCATCCGGACTCATGCAATTTGAAATATTATTATAAAATATAGAATAGCAGTGTGAGGTTTTGCCCGCTGCTCACTACCTTTTCTCTGTCTTCTTTAAGCCTACTGTTAGGAATTCCCTATTCTCTGTCTTCTTTAAGCCTACTGTTAGGAATTCCCTACTCACTCTCTCTAGCCCCCACCCTCTCGTTCTTTACCCTTAGTGGCCACACCTGTTTGATATTCTATTATCTCTCGCACCTGTGGTGGCAGGCTAATTAGTCCCCCTGTGGGCTTTAAATACCAGGGCGCTTCCCCTCGTTTTGGCGTGGGGTCGTGTTGTATACTTGCCGAGTCATATTCTCTAAACATCTAGACTCTTTCGGGAGATCCTCCGTCTGCCTATGCTGTTCCATTCTCCTGCGTCGAGATGTTTTGCTCCAGCCTTCGCCTGCTGTCGCCGTTGCCTGAGAGTGGGACTGGTCTGCGCTCCCTAGACTTCCACGGGAGGCATCCCAGTCATCCACTTCAGACCCCCCGCGCAGTTGTCGTCCTGACGCACATCCAGACCAGCGCAGACGCTCTCCAGTCCTCAGCGCGCTACGCGCATCTTCCAAGGACGCTCGAGCTTGGCACGCTCTCCAGACACCAAGGTGTGGCGCGCACTCTGTTCCTCGGCTCCGACAGCGGCTACCCGGTGGACGACATCCTCGCCACCGCCACTGTTCCGACGCGCACACCAAGGTGTGGCGCGCACTCTGTTCCTCGGCTCCGACAGTGGCTACCCGGTGGACGACATCCTCGCCACCGCCACTGTTCCAGCTCCCTGTTCCGACGCGCACACCAAGGTGTGGCGCGCACTCTGTTCCTCGGCTCCGACAGTGGCTACCCGGTGGACGACATCCTCGCCACCGCCACTGTTCCAGCTCCCTGTTCCGACGCGCACACCAAGGTGTGGCGCGCACTCTGTTCCTCGGCTCCGACAGCGGCTACCCGGTGGACGATGCCCTCGTCACCGCCACTGTTCCAGCACTCTGTTCCTCGGCTCCGACAGCGGCTACCCGGTGGACGATGCCCTCGTCACCGCCACTGTTCCAGCACTCTCTCCCTCGGCTCGGACAGCCAGCCGCCCCGGTGGCGATGCCTTCGTTCCCGTTGCTGTCCCTGTACCATTACGCATGCGCCTGGGTGAGTTTTGATTGTGATGTCACTCACCCAGCGTAGTGCCCTTGCCCCCGTTCCCGCTGCTGTCCCCGTACCTTTACGCATACGTCCTGGGTGAGTTTTGATTGTGATGTCACTCACTCAGCGTAGTGCCCTTGCCCCCGTTCCCGCTGCTGTCCCCGTACCTTTACGCATACGTCCTGGGTGAGTTTTGATTGTGATGTCACTCACTCAGCGTAATGCCTCTTGCCCCCGTTCCCGCTGCTGTTCCTGTACCTTTACGCATACGCCTGGGTGAGTTTTGATTGTGATGTCACTCTCCCAGCGTATTGCCTCTGTTAGTTAGTTTGGACATTTCATCTCCCAGCGTATTGCCTCTGTTAGTTAGTTTGGACATTTCATCTCCCAGCGTAATGCCTCTGTTTTTGGTTCTCACTTAGAATAGTATTTTTGGACTTTACATCTCCCCCTGTGTGTTTGTCACACGAAGATATTATTACTTTGTTCACTTTGTTATTTGGACTGTTCTGCACCTGCTCTGTTTTTTCCCCTTTTGTGCATTAACTATCTCCTCTGTCCTGCAGAGCGGCCCAGATGATTTCCACCAGTCCTCCCAGTTCCTCCCTGTTTCCCAGCCCGCCTCCGCGGGCCTCAGTCCCCTCAGTTCCCTAGTTCTCCCCTTCTAGTTCCACCTAGTTCCTGTTCCCTAGTTCTCCCCTTTCTAGTTCCACCTAGTTCCTGGTCCCAAGTTCTCCCCTTCTAGTTCCACCTAGTTCCTTGTCCCTAGTTCCCCTAGTCCCCGTTCCTCCTGTTCCCTAGCTCTCCTAGTCCCTAGTCCTCTCTCCCTAGTTCTCCTTGTCCCTGGTTTACCTAGTCTCTAGTTCCTCTGTCCCAAGGCGTTCCCTTAACCTTCCCTTTGGCGTTCCCTTTCCTGCCCGCCTCTTAAAGGCACCTTTCCTTCCCCTCATATTATATTCCTGTATTTGTGATTCTCCCTTAAAGGGACAGTGCCCTTTTCCCTGTATTTCCCTTTTGTTCAATAAATATCTGTTTCTTGGCAAACCATCATACCTGTCTTGTGTTGTGCGATTGGGGTCGGTTACAAACCATAACAAGCAGGCCTTTAAGGCCTATCTTATTATAGCGATGTTGCACATCTAATATGGATCGGGCCAAATCTACTCGTTCCAATGACAGAGTTCAATTTGGATTTAGTATCACCAGGCGTGCATGAATAACCGAGAATGAAATCTACTGTAAATACAGTCAGCTTTTTATTTTTGCGACAGGTCCGCCATTTTGAATCTGTTTGGAACGCGTATTGTTGCTAAATGTTCACAGAAGGGAGACAAACTAACTGTGCTCCAAACTATGCCAATAACGTTCAGTTTTCTGGTATATAATCCAGAGAAATAAGAGAAATTCAAAATTATAATCAGGAAGTAATTTGCTCCCAGAAAGCTAGAGAAACCTAGAAGATGTAGTTTTTTGAAATTTCAACAATCACTGAAAGCCCTGTCTTTCCTTCATCATAATGACTACAGCAAAATGGCCGCTTGGATTTATTTCCGGTTGAATACAATTCCTAAACTCATATTTCATAACTCATTGACCGCCAGGGATTAGCCATCACCCTGTGGGCGCATTGCCACATGTTAAAATATAGGACTGAGTCACCTTGTTTGTAGAGCTATAACTCTATTCTATATTATAGCTATGGATACAATACTATGGCCCATTTGACATCACCTATCTATCGTTCAAGAATAAATGTTTCCATCCATACGTTCCCGTGTTATACCGTGGTGAATATAAGTATGGTTTTAGAGCGGTCTAGGGTAATTCATGAAATCCTGAGTTAAAGCCCTATACGTCGATTCCACTATAGACGTTGCCATGTCTTGCCTGTATACTAGGGGTGTAACGGTACACAGAAGCCACGGTTCGGTACGTACCTCGGTATTGAGGTCACGGTTCGGTACGATTTCGGTACAACAGGAAAAAGATATTTAGAATTATTTAAAAAAAATGTATACACAAATGTGGCTGTGGGAACTGATTCACTCAGCATGAATGGACTATAGGTCAATAAAAACAATACACACACGAAAAAAAACATAAAAATACATTTTTTTTTTTTTTTTTTTTTTTGAACACATTAGAATCGATGCATTTCGATTAATCTATGCATCGTTACACCCCTATCCATTATGAATGCATGAAAGGGGGGGGGGGGGGGTCGTTTCTGATTATTTGATATTTGTCAGTAACGGCATTCGCATTGAACACTAAAAACGGTTATCAGCCCGATCGGTATGAAAGCATTGCAGGATCAAGCTAAAATTTACGTCAAATCGTCCTTACCTGTGGCCAGGAGTATTCCAAAAATAATATTCCAATTGTTTGATCGCCATCTGGTATATCCAATGTCAATTTCGTCAACGGCATAATCTACCACAACATATGGATCAGAGATATTTGACGCGCTTCGATGGAACCGGCAGAACGGCTGCCCTTACCCGACAAGGAAACATGAAACTGGAGACCTGGGGCCGTCCCACAGAGACAGATACAAGGGTAGAAAGGGTGCTCGATACCGCCATCTAGCGTTTACATTCTCATGAGGATTCCCCATGTTAACCACCGAGTCCGTGTGCCTGTAATGAATAGAAATATCGAATAAAATAAATAACGATCAAATAACGTATTGTTGGACAAACGCGTATATAATCGTTGATGGCGGTCATTGAGTTAATAACACTTTAACCTATTGGTAAACAAACGTATTGCTGAAAATATACACTATGACTGCTAGGGGGAGGTCGCTTATAAGCCCTTGGGTTTTTTTAACTTTTCCTGCACATTTTAACTGTTCTTCTTTTACTTCTTTTATTCCAGAATGTATGTTTGTAAGTGCAAATAACAATAAACAATAAACAAACGTGGTCTCCCAGGTACTGCACAACACCCTTTCTCAACTTGACAGTCAGAAAGGGGGCTATGTGAGATTGCTGTTCATTAACTATAGTTCAGCTTTCAATACCATAGTCCCCACCAGACTGGCTGACAAATTGATTGATCTGGGTCTGAACTCCACCCTGAGCGCCTGGATCCTGGACTTTCTGACCGACAGACCCCAGGCGGTCAGGGTGGGTGGATACCTCCAACTCAATCACCCTGAGCATTGGGTCCCCCCAGGGCTGTGTTCTCAGCCCCCTGCTGTATTCGTTGTACACACATGACTGTGTGGCCAGGTTCAGCTCCAACTCCATAGTGAAGTTTGTGGACGACACGTGGTGGTGGGTCTGATCTCTGACAACGCCGATAAGGCCTACCGGGAGGAGGTTGATGTCCTGGCACGCTGGTGCCGGGATAACAGCCTACTCCTGAACATTGGTAAGACCAAGGAGTTGATTGTGGATTTTAGGAGAATACAGCAGGGGACACACACGCCACTGTGGATAAATGGGGCTATCGTGGACAGGGTGAGCAGTTTTAGATACCTGGTAGTCCGCATCACAGAGGACCTGACATGGACAACACACATACACTGTGGTAAAAAATGCAAAGCAGCGCCTCTATCACCTGAGACAATTAAGGAAATACAGAGTATCGGGGAAGATACTCCACTCCTTCTACTCCGGGGCTGTAGAGAGCATCCTGACTGGGAACATCACTGCCTGGTTTGGAAACGGCACTGCCCAAGACACGAAGGCCCTACAGAGAGTGGTGCGCTCAGCAGAGCGTACTACGGGTATTGCACTACCACCCCTGCAGGACTTATACAATAGGAGGTGCAAATCCAGAGCCTGCAGAATAATGAAGGACCCCCACCACCCCAACAATAGCCTGTTCAAGCTGCTGCGGTCAGGCAAGCGCATATTCATACACGCAGCAAGAACAGAGAGCCTCAGGCTCAGCTTCTTCCCCCAGGCCATCAGAACATTGAACACTGATCTCTACACACACACACGCACACATGAACACACACACAAACACACCACAGGTCACTTTAATCACATGAGAAGAGGTCACTTTAAAGGAAAGAAAAAAGGTCACTTAAGGTCACAGGTGAAAAAACTGGATGTTTTTGTATAGTATAGTTAGGATAGCATAGTGACATAGGGTAGAACTGTATATTGTATAGAAAGTGTACATAGGACTCATTGCCTTTTGGGCGGCTACGTGGCGTAGTGGGCAAGGCGCTCGCCACGAATGCAGAGACGCTTGGCTCGCCTGTTCGAGCCCAGCGCTCCACATTGCTTTCAATTTAGCTGGTCGTCCGTACTAATACACATTGGCCGTATTAGGGGGTGGGAAACTGATGGGTGGGGATCGGGCGTTGTGGACAGCGACTCCTACAGGTCGGTTGGTGCGCCTGCGCAGTAGAATCAGGAAGTGTCGGGGGCAGCGTGAGCCTCCCACGCGTTACTCCTCGCCACTGAGAGATCGAGCTGCGCAGGTGAAAAGATGCGACTGCTGTTACCTCAAGTACCGGAGGGGACTTGTGCTATGTATGACTTAGTCCACATTGCAGCCGGCTTGTGGGAGGCAAGAAACAGCGTTCGTGACAGGGGAGGGTTGAATTGGATCATACGAAATTGGGATGGGAGAAAATATAGAAAAAATTGGAGAAAAAGTGGATAAAAAAAAGGACTCATTGCCTTTTGTATTTTATCTTAGCATTTTTATCATGTCTATTTTATTTCTATTCTATTTTATTCTATTATTATTTGTATTTTTTGCACATTCGAAGCGGGCATGGCCTGCTCTTGAGTATGTATGTGATGAATAAACCTCTTGAATCTTGAATCTAACGGTGAGTTGAGTTGTCTCGCTTTATGAAACGTCTCTGGCAGAACTCACGATCGAGTGGATGGAAGCTGACCTTCAGGATGCTGTCATCCTCCAGGAGAGAGAAAAAACACTGGCACGCTTCCAACTCACACAGCTGCCGGAGAGCGTCGCCCGTCACATAAAACACAATGGAAGCGAAGGCTGAGACTCTACTACTGTAGCATACTGTGTAGAAAGACGGGCGTAAGAGTTATGGCTTGACTTTTAAAGCAGTAAGCACACCCCAGAACACAGACGGGACGAGACGAGGACTTCCCACATCCCGAGACTCCGGCTATCACTGCATGGAAACACAGTGGGGAACACTAACATCAGCAAAAAGCTAATCAAGGAGGTGCATTTTTGGAAGGAGCCCGTATGTAAATGCATTGGCCTGTCTAGAGGGGATCCTCCATCACCGTCGGCATTTACATAATGGGCTGGTTCCAAAAATACAACGTTCTCCCTGTCGTACTCTGGGGGATAACCCTGGCAAAAGAGTTTGTTTGTTGCTCTGAGAATATCATTCCGGTTTATTGAGCAATAGTCTGATGTTGATGTCTGATTATGTGTTACACTGTGGAGCCAGAATAGCATTTTCCGCTGTTAGACTAGATCCATGACAGGAGCCAGGAGTTTACCTGTTGGTGCACTCCGTCAGGCTGGTGATGGTGAGCGAGCCTTTACTTAAGACTACGATAAACACTCACTCTTTAATGCGCCCACTCAGAAATATAGAGATCAATTGATAATTCACTATGATGCGTTTCGGAGATGCGCTGACCTTAGGAATTCATAATGGATTTCATTACGCAGCAGGATGCTTTATAGGCAGGAGATGGGTTTTAAAGCCCACCACGTACTTTTCTCTCCATCACAAAGTGAGTAAGGCTGTCCTCCTATAACCACCAAGAAGGAACCCTGGATAATGAAACACTTTATATAACGAACTTCACACAGGTTCACAAGTTGAATAGCACCATATGCTATTAAAATAGAACGAAATATAGATTATTGAAAGGTTAATTACTAATCCAGTAATCAAACTACAATATTGAAAAGTACAGTGTCACCTGCATCAATACATTGCCAAACAAACAGCAGCTATCCCATAGGGAACCTGAAATGGTCATTTAATATTTATATCTAACCTAATGACAGCTAACAAACACAATTATCCATATTACAACACTATGAGCACAGGTATTTCTGGATGATAGTATTATTAATTAATATTATGATTATTGTTGTTATTATTATTAGGGATGCTCGATATTGGCTTTTTTACCGATACCGATATACCGATATTGTCCAACTCTTAATTTCCGATACCGATATCAACCGATATCAACCGATACCGATATATGCAGGGTTTCCCCCCCCAAAAATGGAATAATTTCAGGTAATTAACATTACATATCTCTTGTTGTGGAATTAACACAACATTATGCATACTTTTGACAATAAATAAAATCAGAATTTGTTCTTACTTGCTTGCCTGGGTAAATAAAGGTTATAGAAATGTAAAAAATGTATATATATATTTGATTTTCCGATATCACATTTTAATGCCGATATCGGCCGATAATATCGGTAGGCCGATAATATCGGACATCCCTAATTATTATTATCATTACTCGTATGCACATTGCGCATGCATGTTGCTGTGTGTGCAGTCACACAAAAACAATCATGGAGTCATAATTTCACATAATGCAAGAGGACATTCAAGTGAAGTGTCCAGGAACCAGAAACAGCACCAGAAACACCACCAGGAACATCCCCTCAAGCACTGCAACCTGATGCACAGCAACAGTGTGTCCACTTAAGCACTCAAATAATGGTTAGCTTGCACACAGGTGGGGGGGGGGCTACTCACCTCCCCATTGACAAGGTTGTCCGACAAACGACATGAATCTTAAGTCTTTCCCAGGCTACCCGTAGGCTTCGGTGTTACCATGGCAACATGGGCAGAGCCCACTATCGCAAGGACATCACCGCCGGGCCAGTCATTCATAAGCGAGGGACGGACGGATGGAAGGAAGGAAGGAGGGAGGGAAGGAGGAGATAGAGCAGTGTGAAGGACACTGTTCCAGGTAAAAGAAATGGAAAAACATGGCTGCTCTTTTGTTGTGTGGGTGTGCAGAAGGGAGCATACAGGCTATAGAAGACAGGAGGAATGGGGTCACGAGGCAGTGAATGACAGCGATGAGTAATAGAAATTGAGTTTGGTTTTGTAACCGCCATGTGCAATCATAAGGAGGGGACAGAGGCGAAAGTGAAGGCTGGCACCAGGCCTGAATATTATAAGTCTGCTCTAGCAGCAAGCAAGGAGTCCTCTCTCATAGTATATTGTTTATTGTTTATTGTTTAAAAATTATCCCCATTAGCTGCCACCTAAGTGGCGAGCTAGTCTTCCTGGGGTCCACACAGAAAGACAACACAAAACACAAAACATAACAATACATGAGATACATATGACAATCACAATTCACTTACATTTACATTTACATTTAGTCATTTAGCTGACGCTTTTATCCAAAGCGACTTACAAGTTCTGTACGACAAGCCATCAGGAAGAGCACAACTCTATCAGCTGAGTAACAATGTTCATCAAAGTGTTGAGTGCTACAGTGTAGGTTAGTTTATTAGGACAAGTGCATGACAGTATGGTTAGTTAGGGTTAGATTTTTTTTTTTTTTTTTTTTCTTTTTTTTTTATTCAGATAATGGTTGAAGAAGTGAGTCTTTAGTCGACGGCGAAAGATTGGACGTGTTTCGGCTGTCCTAACTGGGGTGGGTAGTTCATTCCACCATTGTGGGGCAAGGACTGAGAATAGGCGACTTCTCTTTGATGACCCTCCCGGAGCTTGGATAGGAGTAGGTCTGAGGCGGCCAGAAGATGCAGAGCGTAGGGGTCTTGAGGGTGTGTAGTTAGAGACCATTGACCGGAGGTAGGCGGGAGCAGTTCCCTTTGCCGCACGGTATGCTAGGTCAAGAGCCTTGAAGCGGATTCGTGCAGCAATGGGGAGCCAGTGCAGGTCCCTAAGAAGTGGGGTGACATGGGCCGACTTCGGTAGGTTTGAGATCAGGCGGGCCGCTGCGTTCTGAATGAGTTGAAGAGGCTTAGTGGCAGTGGCCGGGAGGCCAGCGAGCAGTGCGTTGCAGTAGTCGAGGCGGGAGATGACTGTTGATTGGACGAGGAGTTGGGTGGCTTCTTTTGTCAGGAAGGGGCGTATCCTTCTGACGTTGCTCAGGAGGAATCGGCAGGTTCTGGTTGTCGCTGCGATGTGAGCAGAGAAGTTCAACTGGTCGTCGAGGACAACACCAAGGTTCTTGGCGGTCGGGGACGCGGTCACAGCTGCATTCTCGACTGTGATGGAAAGGTCGGTCAGGGGGGAGGATTTGGCCGGCAGGTGGAGCAATTCTGTTTTGCTTAGGTTCAGTTTGAGGTGGTTGGTCGTCATCCAGGCGGAGATGTCGGACAGACAGGCCGAGATCCGCTCAGAGACGTGGATATCTGAGGGAGGGAAGGAGAGGAAGAGTTGAGTATCGTCGGCATAACAGTGGTAGGAGAAGCCATGAGACGTGATAATGTTACCCAGTGATTTAGTGTAGAGGGAGAAGAGAAGGGGTCCTAAAACCGAGCCCTGGGGGACACCCGTCCGCAGGGGGCGGGTGGCCGACAGGGTCCCTCTCCATGACACTTGGTAGGAGCGGTCATTGAGGTATGATGACAACCATGTCAGCGCAGAGCCAGCCACTCCCATTCCTGCGAGGGCCGCGAGGAGGATCTGGTGGTTGACTGTGTCGAAGGCTGCAGATAGATCTAGGAGAATCAGGACAGAGGAGAGGCCTTTCGCTTTTGCTAAGTGAAGTGCCTCTGTGACCGCAATGAGGGCTGTCTCTGTGGAGTGACCAGTCCTGAAGCCTGACTGATTAGGGTCTAGGAGGTCATTCTGTAAGAGATAAGCAGTAAGTTGGTTGGATACAGCACGTTCAAGTGTTTTAGAAAGGAAGGAGAGAAGAGAGACAGGACGGTAGTTGCCTATGACGGTAGGGTTAACAATGATCATCTAAAAACAGTAAAACATTGTAGACATCTTTATAAACATCAGAATATGTTCAGGAAATGTTATTACATTCATGGGTAGACAATACATGAATATTTTCAGAAAGTTATTACATTCATGAGTAAATATTTCATTAGTACATTCCTACAGTAGGTATTTCCACTGCCAAACGTGAACAGTATTTGCTCACATATTTAAGTAGTGCATTCTTAGGTGGTACTCGAAAGACACTTTGCTATTCAATTTACGTATGTTCAGTTGGCAGTTATTCCAATGATTGATGGCACGATAAACAACCGTCCTCTTTAAAGCATTTGATTTTGGACGTGGTCAAATAATCTGTCCATCATCGGCTGACCTAGTAAAATAAGAATGAACCTGGTTACCTGACTGCATCTGACAATGTGTTTGTATAAGAAAACAGGTTAAGACGAAAAGACAGTGTTCCTGAAAAATGTAACCATGTTGAAAACCAGCCTATTCTCTACCGTTAACCATGATAGTTGACAGTGCATACTGATAGTGTTTGTTCTCATGGAACAATGTAAGACTAACCTTGCAGCTCTGTTCTGGGCACTTTGCAATTTCTTTAGTTGACCTTTGGATGCAGAGGACCATACTGGTGCACAATAATCCAGGTGAAATAAAATTAAAGATTTCGCCACCTGTTCCACAACAATGTATGTAGCTCAGGTTCAATTAGACATTATTTAAACATGTGGATTGAGGTGCCCTCTCTGAGGAAAGCAGGCAAGAGTTTCTGGGCTTTTAACCCTTTCACTACCACACTACGAAGGTTAACCTTTCACTACATCACTACAGACGGTTAACTGTCTATAGTGTGGTAGTGAAAGGGTTAATCTTGTGTAGTGTGGTAGTGAAAGTGTTAACCCTTTGTGGTGTGGCAGTGAAAGGGTTAACCTTATATCGTGTGGCAGTGAATGGGTTAACCATTTTGTATTGTGATGGTGAAAGGGTTCAAAGAAGAGAAAGAAAAGAAAAGGGTAACATGAGTGTTTTCTGGCTTCTACGGCCAACTAGAAGGCTTATGGATTCACTCTGGTTTCCTGAGTTTCAAAATGTCAGCACAGAGTTCAAATTGACAGAAAGTTCATTCCTGCTCAAAGATACATTATTGAATGGTCATCTGACACGTACACCTTATAAATGGCTGACAAATAATGTTTGATAATGCTATCGCGCAAAAGTTAGTTTGGTGTATGACAGTTAGAAAGCCGGTGTGTTGCCATTACAAAGGGAGATCGCCACGGTACACTAGGAAGGTGACCTCCCTATCTAGTCCAGGTCTATGACAGTACATGTATGTTTTCACTATTCCAGAAATGTCCATCTATCCTACATCTATTTTGCATTAGCACTGCGGTGGCCATTCCAGGTCAATTATTTATGTAGGCCTGTGGTAAAACAACATACAAACACAAAACACAAATCCTCTTCACAGCTGAAGAGAAAAACAAAGTAGCATTTTTCCAAACAACTCCTTTTGTTTGGAGTGGAGCAATATACAAGTAGGAGGAATAATTTGCTCTTGCATGCAATCTATACAGTGCAAACAACAGAAGATACCACTTGTACAACAGGCCAATTACATAGATAGATCATCTAATGTTGCTCGACACCCACCTGTCGACCACTCATGTCTGCATTGTCTGTGAGAGTACAGTTATTTTCTGCGGGAGACCGCCTCTACGGCCTGGAAATACCCATAAAACTACTTGTGCTTCCGACACCATTGCAAACAACACACAATGTATACGTAGGAATTCAGCTCACGGCGCCATGGGGCACAATGAGCTACAGATGATTTGTGACGTTGATGCTCCTGCTATACTGTATATTTGCCTTGCTTAACAGTAACCATATTGCCACACAACCTTGGTACAAAATCACTGCATGTAACTGATTTATAAACATATTAAGGCACTTGAAGTAAAGATAGTGTCTCTCTGTCTCATTTGCTTCCTTTCCCTTTGTTCCCCCCTATCTCTCTCTCTCTCTCTCCCTCTCCCTCTCCCTCTCTCTCTCTCTCTCTCTCTCTCTCTCTCTCTCTCTCTCTCTCTCTCTCTCTCTCTCTCTCTCTCTCTCTCTCTCTCTCTCTCTCTCTCTCTGTCTCTGTCTCCTCTATGCATGCGGACAGGGCCTATGGAGAGCAGCCAGCAGCCTGGTTCACAGCAGGAATAGGGCAACAGCACACAAGGAAGCAGATGCTCAGGTGAAAACTATGCCCAAACGTGAGGCACTTGGTCCATACGAACTAGAAGGGTCAATCTTGCACACTATCTGGCTGACTGGCCATGTAATTACATCTGCAGTAGGGTGCAAGTGACATCACTCTGACGCCTCTAGCTATCGTTTCATAATGTAAATTGTATTCTACTTTAATACATGTGCATATGTGGGCGGCTAAGTGGCGCAGTGGGCAAGGCGCTCGCCACTAACGCAGGAGATGCTGGGTTCGAGCCCAGCTCTTGGCGTTGCTACCAGCTTGGCTGGTCGTTCATACTAACACAATTGGCAGTATTAGGGGGTGGGAAAGCCGGTGGGTGGGGATTGGACGTTGTGGACAGCGACTCCTACAGGTCGGTTGGTGCGCCTGTACAGCAGAATCAGGAAGCATCGGGGGCAGCGTGAGCCTACCACACGTTACTCCTCACCACTGAGAGATCGCGCTGTACAGGTGAAAAGATGCGACAGCTGCCTCCTCGTGTACCGGAGGGGACACATGATGCAAGGCTTGGTCCTCACTGCAGCCGACCAGTGGGAGGCATAGTCTAGCAACGTTCGAGACAGGGGAGGGGAGAATTGAAGGGAGAATTGGCGAGGCGAAATTGGGACGGGAGAAAAATAGAAAAATAAGGAGAAAAAGTGGATACAAAAAAAAGATATACATGTGCATATGTATCTCAACATGCCACCAGGCCCTGTGGGTATATCAATTCAATCCAAGCATCCATCTGCAGTAATGTTGCCTCCCTCTTTCCTATATGTCACACCCTTTCGTTACTCATCCCTTTGGCCTTGTGTGCCATTTGAATTACCATCACTGGGCTAAACTCGTGCAGTGTTCTAGAACGTAACAGGAAACCCGGAGGGCGAACGAATGAACAGAAGGCTCTGTCATCTACGGATGGAGCCTTCATCTGTCCAGCGCGTTGAAGAAATCTAAGGGATTATTCAGTCAATATTTCCTCCTCACACATCAACCTATACCATCCAACACTCTCTCCCCTGTACTCAGCTGTAATGTGCCCCGATCCCTGCATCCCCGTCATTGTAATAGCGCTCTGCAACATTAGCCAAGTCCATTACTGTGGCAGCATAATACATGGCAACAGCAGGGACAGTGTTTGACGGACGGACGGATGGCATTCTCACTCCTGTCTTTGTTCCATTTAGGCAAACTGTCTTTAGGCAAACTGTCTTTGTTCCATTTAGGCAAACTGTCTTTAGGCAAACTGTCTTTGTTCCATTAAGGCAAACTGTCTTTAGGCAAACTGTCTTTGTTCCATTTAGGCAAACTGTCTTTAGGCAAACTGTCTTTGTTCCATTTAGGCAAACTGTCTTTAGGCAAACTGTCTTTGTTCCATTTAGGCAAACTGTCTTTAGGCAAACTGTCTTTGTTCCATTTAGGCAAACTGTCTTTAGGCAAACTGTCTTTGTTCCATTTAGGCAAACTGTCTTTAGGCAAACTGTCTTTGTTCCATTTAGGCAAACTGTCTTTAGGCAAACTGTCTTTGTTCCATTTAGGCAAACTGTCTTTAGGCAAACTGTCTTTGTTCCATTTAGGCAAACTGTCTTTAGGCAAACTGTCTTTGTTCTTTGTTTGTAGCTGGTTAGAGGTGACGCTTGGATCAATCAATCAATCAATCAATCAATCAATCAATCAAATGTATTTATATAGCACATTTAGACATGACACTTGTCAACCAAAGTGCTTCACATAGCTAAGAACAAAGAAAAGTATAGAATAAACAGAAAAGAACAACCAACGGATAGACAAGGAAACAAAACAACACGTCAACAAGCAAGGCAAGAGTCAAAGTGAGTCAGGGAAGGCCAGGCCAGGCGGTATAGGTGGGTTTTGAGTTTTGATTTAAAAGACTCAATGGAGGGGGCAGATTTAATGGACATGGGGATGCTGTTCCAGAGGTCAGGGGCTGCGACCGCAAAAGCACACCTCCCCCTAGACTTGACATTAGACCTACAGGGTGGTTAAGAGACCCGTGTCAGCTGATCTGAGGGCCCTGACGTTGGTATAGGGGGTGAGGAGGTCTGCTAGGTAAGCATGGGCCTTACCATTAAGGGCTTTGTAGTCCAATAGGAGGACCTCGAAGTCTATTCTATAGCTTAAGCTTAAACTTGGCTTATTTTTCAGAAACAGGTCCTGTTTTTCACTTAAAGTGAGAAGTCACCTGATCACGACCACCTTCTTACCACTACTCGATTATGGTGACTTACTCTACATGTATGCACCTGATCAGTACCTTAGAAAGCTTGATACTGTGTACCATTCTGCCGTACGCTTTGTCACGGGATGTGGAAATCGAGTGCACCCTATATACCATTGCAAGTTACCCATCTCTACAAATACGGCGATTTTCTCGATGGCTCTCTCTTGTGCACAAAGCTCTGCTTAAACTGGTTCCCTCGTACCTAAGTGTGCTTCTGTGCACGATGCAATATACGTATGCCCTTCGTTCTCAAGCTGCTCTAACACTGGAAGTTCCCCATATGAGAACTGAATTGGGAAAAATGGCTTTTAAATATGCTGCTCCTTCATCCTGGAACAAGATACAGGAGGACCTAAAATTACCAGGACTGGTCACCCTCGGAGAATTCAAAGCCATTTTAAAATCCTACGAACTCAGTTCCCTTGGACAGTGCAACTGTGTTTGATAATTTGCCTGTTTGATAACTTGCCTGAATTTGGAGCTTGCTGTGAATGTTTTAGGGCTGTCCCCGACTAAGGATTTGGATGGTCGACTATGATTGGCCAAAATTTGCTTTAATATTATTTTTTTATATATTTTTTTATCATTCCATTTGGGCTGTGGGGGGTGCTTAATGTCTGAAGGAGTCGACTCAAGGCTTCTTGTCCTTTGCAAAAGCATGCAATTGGTCCACTGATGGATACATCTTGATATTTGTCTAGTCTAGTGTGTTCATTAGATGGGTGAAATCCTCTTTCAGTGCCTCTGTGCCTGTTTTCGTAGGCAGTTAGCCTCTGGTATGCGTGTCATTAGCGTTAGCCACGCTTCTAGGCCTCTTTTCTTTTGGAAAGAATGAAATATATATATTTTTTTATTCTTTTTTTATTTAAATTTTTATTTTTTTTGTATTCAACTAAAAGGTTGTCAGTCGACTATGGCTCCTTTCGACCCATTTGTCGACTAATCGACTAATAGGGGTCAGCCCTAGAATGTTTTATCTGTATTTTATGTTGAAACTTTCTGCTGCCTTGCTTGGCCAGATCGCTCTTGAAAAAGAGATTTTAATCTCAATGATGCTTGTAACTGAGGGGTACAATTCCCTGACTGTATTGTTAGATATGATACTTACTACCACTACCTCTTGTACTTTAGACTCTGGCCACCCAGTACTAGGCATAAATAATTATGGTAAACACTCCCACGTAGATGAAACGATCCAACACAAATGTACCAAGTCGAAAGTCTGCGTTTAATAATAATTAATACATAGCAAAAGGTATGTAGAGCAATCACTTAATTACATTTATGATTTGAAATAGGATGCACTTTTATGGCAAATGAGTATTCGTTGGTATATCAATAGAGAACGTCCAATCTCTGGTGGCGCAGGCGGTAAATATACAACCTGGAATATTTAAGGAATAATAGCAATGATACTTTAATGATTATAGAACTGGATACACTAGGGGGGAATTCCGGTCGCTTGTAAGACAACTGGAGAAGGGGGGGGGGGTAGAGTCTGGCTGTATCCGTCTGGCCGAGGGTATCCTGGGAGAACCCACGGTTGTGCGGCTCGGTGCCTCAGCGATCCTCGATCCACAGATGAAAGCAGTTGGACTCTCTGTGGGCCGGCTTCCTCCGGTCCACGATGGAGAGACGTGAAGCGACCTCGTCGTGTAGAGCGTCTCCTCACCTGTCGTCCTCTCCGGGGGGGGGGGTTTTCCAACACACGGCAGTGTTGGTCTTTATCCATAGAATAATCACTGTATACAAAGCATAATCCATGCCTGGGAAGGCGGGCTGTCGTCGGTAGAATAATCCGGTATGCAGGTCCACTTGCTCGTCGGCTCTGGGGCTCCTCGGGTGCAGCCTCACATGGGGTCGGCCACCCTGGATAAGCAGCCAGTTCTACCCGAAACGATGGGGGTGCTGACTACGATAGTATTCTCACCGCACGAAGCACTACATATGAATAGACTATTATTAGCTTAATAGACTACGTCCAACTCGACGATATAGTGCCAAATATGACTATTCAAATATTAATATACACGATGTCTCAATACCGATGGTAGGCCGAACTTGGCCTTACTCCCACACGTGGCGTCGCGGGGAGGCTTTACGTCTGTCACTCTATTGGAGGGTAAGAAACTGGACTAAAAAGAAAGTCCTACTTTAGTAGCGCAGTATATATACGCACTATGAACAAATAGTACCATTAGTGGTGCGGTAGCCAGATTCCTACGCGGAACTAGGACTTGTTCGTACATGTTGAGCGGTACGTTTGAACTGGGTCTGGGGGGTATGGCAGCCTGGCACCAAGGTCTCGACCAATAGTAGAATGGAGACTATTATGGGATGTTCAGTAGGCTAGAATGGATATTCAATGCATATTGTACACGGAATATACAAGGGATATCAGGGAATATTAGAGAATATACAAATACAATTAAATATATATATATAAATAAATATATATATTCGGTTTAATCTGGCCCTTCACAACAATGCTTATCTGGTTAAATAAAGGATTTGATTGATTGATTGATAGCGCATCGGGAGCCAGTGGAGGGAGGCAAGTACAGGGGTGATGTGAGCTCTCTTCCGGGTACCTGTGAGCAGTCTAGCAGCAGCGTTTTGGGGTAGTTGTAGACGGGCTAGGGATGGGTACCGAATTCGGTACTTTTGAGGTACCGAACCGAAACACGTCGGTACTACCGAGTATCGAATGAAGTGAGATTTACTTCTTTTTTTTTTACTTTTTTTTTTTCATGTCAACGTTCACACGCACAATATGCTTACCTAGGATTTGACTTGATTCAACAACAAAGCAGTTGGAGCAATGGCAAGCCGAAAACTGTCGAAATTGTAGTTATTTGAAGTTTGGATTTCTTTTTTCACGACTGAGGTAGGTAAATTAAATTTCTTGAGACTAAAGTACAGAAAAAAGGTACCGTTGGGTACCGGTATCGATTCACAGGTACCGGTACCGGTATCGGTTCAAATGTGAAAGGTACCCATCCCTAAGACGGGCTATGGTGGATTTATTAATCCCCAGGTACAGGGAGTTACAGTAGTCTAAGCGTGAAGATATGAAGGCGTGAATTACTCTTTCCAGGTCTGAGGGGGAGAGAATGGCCTTGATCCTGGCTATGGACCGGAGCTGGAAAAAACACCCCTTCACCACCGAGTTTACCTGCCTATTGAAGGAAAATGCCAATGGATCACGCCACCACGCTGAGAGATCAAAATGAGAAAGCTGCCGGGTAGATGTTTTCAAACGAACCTACAGCAGAATGTTCAGTTCAGTTCAGTTCAGAGTTTTTATTTGCCACATGGAATCATACAATCAGAGTTTCTTCATTACACAATCATAAATATCATTCCATGGACAAAATGTGGCCGTTAATGGAAAGGTGTGGACCGAACGAATGCAAACAAAGTATTTTACTGTATTCAGCCAGTAAGTATACCTTGCCGTTGTAACACAGAGTACCCACAACAAGTCGTGATGCTACTGAGAACTTCAAAGGCCCAGTCACATGAAAGGAAGTGATATACAGTAAAGGTTGCAGTCACTGAAAAATCGGTAAAGCTAAATATAAAAAATCCTCGCCTTCAGATGTTTTTCATCCTTGAAATCCGATTAAACTGAACTTAACTGAACAGGTTTACATTGCTCTCGCTCGGAGAAGGTACTGGACAGGTTTACATTGCTCTCGCTCGGAGAAGGTACTGGACAGGTTTACATTGCTCTCGCTCGGAGAAGGTAGTAGCATTTGTGGAAGTTGGGAAGTGCACACCTACAGTATCACATGTTAAACTGATACTGCTATGAGACTGACCCCATAGACAAGCGTCGGTAATCCTGCGTTACTACACAACGTATCAGTACATAAAACTGGTGTATTAATTAGAACATCACCCTTGTGAAAGTCTTGTTTAAACTAAACTTGTGTAGGTTTCCATGCATGTGACTAGTACTTGTATGTATAATGTACAGGTTATATATAGTATGTACAGTACAGTGGAAGCCAATATAGAAGTCCACCATGAAGCATGTATCCTGCATCTCTCTCGCAGCAGCGTTTGCCTGCAGCCTATTCTATCTCATGTTAGAACTGAATAGTAAGTGTACTTGTGTAATACAAAACTCATGTTTCTCACTCAGCTGGTTACTAATGATGGGTGTGCCAAACAACTCAAATAGAACTGGAGTTATTCTTTATCTGACATATATATTCGGCCCAGGTGAGGGAAGGCTACAAAACGTCTGTTTGCCGTCTGTGCACTGCATAGCAAAACAACCACAGCAGCAGCCTACATGCAAACCTCCACTTGACTCTCCAAACACACGAGTATTTTCATTGAAGGCCAGCTTCTGGAACACATAGCTTCTGCTCTCCTCCCCCTGAGAATTGACATCCCCACAGATAGAGAGAGAGGGAGAGAGAGAGGGAGAGAGAGAGAGAGAGAGAGAGAGAGAGAGAGAGAGAGAGAGAGAGAGAGAGAGAGAGAGAGAGAGAGAGAGAGAGAGAGAGAGAGAGAGAGACCAACGTCCCCACAGACAGAGAGAAGGAGCTAGAATGTTGCATGGCTGTGGAAGGATGTTCAATACGTCCTCACTTGACACAGCCATGGTGAACACTGCCATGGTTAACCTGCAGTGTTCCACGCACAGCAGCCAGCGCTCAGCCGTCTCTGCTCTTATGCAGCCACAGCACGTTTGCCACCAACCGTATATTCACACACGGTCCCCAGTGGATAGTCCTATAGTACTCTATTGTACCAAAGTAATCTTCCACTGATGTCTTGATTGATTGATTAAATTGTATTAACAGATTGCAGAATGGGTACAATACAGTACAGCTCAATACACACACAATTGTTAAGGGTTTGCAGACCAGAGAAAGACTTTCGTCTTGTTTACTGTACATCAGGGTCCCCATTTTCAATTCATCATAACTATATGACATACATGACATACAGATATACAGTAGGCTACTGTTACATCTAGACATTTATGACATACCAGATCTACAAATATACAGTACTGTCTTTTAGAGTGGTTTTGAAGGTGGGTAGTGATTCACATTCCTTTACAGCTTTGGGTAGGGCGTTCCACATTGTTTTTTTTGTATTTTATTTTTTTTATAATTTTTTAAACATAACATCATTGTTGTGGCATAATTGCTAACGTGTTTAGTCCCTTGTTTGAGCCGAATCTGGGTTTAACATGATTTGTGGAGCTCCCTCTTGTGTTGTGGTCGTGTTATTCACTGACCTTTGGGAAGTATTTTGACATGTACAATATATGGGTACCTTAGTGGTGTAGTGTATCGTGTAGACCAGGCCCATTGCAAGTTGCTGTACTCTGTCGTCTACTCTAAGCCATCCTAGGTTGTCAAAGTGGGCAGGGGTGAGGTGGGTTCTAGGAGTAAGGTCAAGCAGTAGTCTGACCAGTTTGTTTTGTGACGTTTGTAATTTAGTTTTTTAGAACCTTTGAGGTGCTTTGGTACCATGCAAGCATAGTCGTAGTACCCTTGAATGAGTGCTCCTGCCAGAGTCTTCAGGGTATTCTTGTTTACCAGAGAGGAGATCCGGTACAAGAATCGAGTTCGTTGGTTGACTTTTTTGATTACATTGGATGCCATTTTGTCACAGGAAAGATTTGCCTCTAGGATGGAACCCAGGTATGTAATTTCATCTTTCCTTGTGACAATAATTGTCACCCACTGTAACTGAGAAGCCGTCGGTCTTGCTGGGTTTGTTATTTGAACCGAAGAGAATGGACTCTGTTTTACCCAGGTGTAATGATAGTTTGTTATCAGCGAGCCAGGTGCAGATTCTGCCGAGTTCTGAGCTGAGGGTTTTTTCAACCTGTAACTTGTTCTTGTCAGAGACCAGCAGGGCTGAGTCATCCGCGAACAGGAACAAGTTGCAGTCACAAGCTGACGACATGTCATTTGCATAAAGTCTCCACTGATGGTAATGTGCTGTTTCCATTGACCAAGTCAGCACAGTCTGTAATGTATTTTAAATCACTATTAAAATGCACTTGTACTTACTTTTTTTGTTCTTCTTACATTTAACCTCTTAACACATCCACCGGCAAAAACGGCTTACGACGGGTTTCAAGGTCATGCGAATTCCGCCATTCCACGGCGTACGACATTATTGAGATCATATTTAATTTTTTCGCCATGGTATTCATAATTCCCTCACCCAGCCTCGGCTGAGACAGTGGGACTCAGCACAACCGTGCAATGCTTCAATACCGCCACCTGGTAGATGATCGGGCGAGTTACAACCGGAAATGGATCTCTGGTGATCTCCATGCATCTGGGAAATGCGTCCGGCAGTCACATATTGTTGCGGGATCTAGACACACATCCGTGTATATGGATCGCTGCCATAACTCAATAATCGATATGATTTGGGCATTTATTTCGCCATACAAACCGGAAATGGATCGAGTCGATCGACGTCAAATAAGTGGGATCTTTTTCCTCCAGTCTCATCGGCGAACGGTAAGAGGACAGTAACGTTACTTTCAGCAAACTGCTCTGATCAATATATCACCCATACTACATAAAGCATTTACTGACGATCACGGAATTATAAACGACCCCCCCCCCCCCCCCGTTCATCCACGCATGATGAGTCATAACGTTTAGGATCGTATTCAGTTGGATTTTTTAATATAGCGTGTATCACAAATAAACTGCAATCGATAATCTATATTATGCGTTTAGGCCTATAACTAGCGGTCTAGGAATTACTGCAGAAAACGATAAAAACATATAATTCTAGACGGTATTTTCGTATGAATCTATGAATGAAAAAGTATAACGTTCCTACATCCTGAACGATAGATATGTTGAATGGGCCATAGTAATGTCAATTTAGCAATACAATTTAAAAAGTTATAGCCCTGCAAAGAAGGTGAACATCTCCATAGGCAGAGTGGTGGCAGAGAGTGGTATGAGAGGGGCAAACTGCGTGGCAGTTAATGTGTTAAGCCCGGAGCTCTATTTTCTGGAAATCCGCCTAAAATACATACCTAAGTAAATGGAATACTGCTCCACCATTTGCATATTCTTGGTATCTACAGTAGGGACATCTATGGACCTCAGTGAATGTATTCACAGTGTCAGAAACGGGTGAAAGAGTTTAATGTATGCTCCTTTTTTCTTTTCTTTTTTGTAAATCTCTTTATTGGGTTTTTATTATTATTTCCAGTGACCCTCCCATCCCTCCCTCTCTTCCCTACACCAGAAAATACAAGTGCAAAAGAAATTATATTAAATAAATGTGTGGTGGTGGTGGTATTAGTAGTAGTAGTAGTAGTAGTAGTAGTAGTAGTAGTAGTAGTAGTAGTAGTAGTAGTAGTAGTAGTAGTAGTAGTAGTAGTAATAGTAGTAGTAGTAGTAGTAGTAGTAGTAGTAGTAGTAGTAGTAGTAGTAGTAGTAGTAGTAGTAGTAGTAGTAGTAGTAGTGGTGGTGGTGGTGGTGGTGGTGGTGGTGGTATTAGTAGTAGTAGTAGTAGTAGTAGTAGTAGTAGTAGTAGTAGTAGTAGTAGTAGTAGTAGTAGTAGTAGTAGTAGTAGTAGTAGTAGTAGTAGTAGTAGTAGTAGTAGTAGTAGTAGTAGTAGGTGATCATAGTAGTACTGCACCTTTAGTGTGCTCAGATCAACACTATAATCTTCACTGTTTGCTGTACTCTTGTCTCTACCATAATCTTGTGTCTTGCCTCTGCTCTTTTGGCAGATGGGAGGATAGTGCTCCAAGGGCGAATCCTTCTCCTATCTCTCTCTCTCTCTCTCTCTCTCTCTCTCTCTCTCTCTCTCTCTCTCTCTCTCTCTCTCTCTCTCTCTCTCTCTCTCTCTCTCTCTCTCTCTCTCTCTCTCTCTCTCTCTCTCTGTATATCTCTACCATTTGTTGACTTATTATCTCCATCTTTAGTCTCTTGCCAGTGTTGTCTCCTTTATATTTCTAGATTTACTAAATCGTAGTGTTCCTGGTTGAAGGCAGGATGGTGTTTCTGGAGGGCAAGCACCCCACCCCTCTCTCTCTCTCTCCTGGTGGGCGGGTGGTGGGTGCAATGACTAAGCCACGGCTGGCCGTGCTCTAGTACACAATCCACTGAAAGCCAATATCACTGCTGCCCACTATGGTAAATTGACTTGGAATGATTCATTTCAATGAGCAATGTGTCTGTGTAAAGCAAGTAGTATTCAATAACATCGTGTAAGACCTTTTGGAGAAGAGTGTGGTTTCAGCTGCTGATGAGGACTTTTGGGAGACAGTTGGTGATAGATGAGAAAACCAGATAAGATTTTAGATCGCTTTACAGGACGTCGTAAAAAAAAACACCAGGACAACTGTTCTTTTGTGTAAATAGTACCAGATTCCGGGGGTGCGAGCGTCGCATCTGAGTGCGTCTCTATAACAAAGAATATCCTTGTCAACTTAAAAAAGGGTATATTTGAATATCATTAGGTGAATATCATTAGAATATCATTAGAATCACCATAGGTGATTCTCTCTTCCATATATATTACATATCTGGTGTAGACAATTGAACAGGGTGTTAAACAGGTATTCTCTAGTTATAAGCTCAGTACTTTACAGAGTTTCACTCTTAGTGTGGGAATCTCTTCTGACTGTATAGGGTAACAGACAATGGAGAATGTTAATATACTCAGCACCAGAACAAAGACCAAAAGTCACACCTCATTGTGACTAGCTTATAGTAGAGACAGCTGGTCTGACCCAGACCCCCGACTTGCTCTGGAAATATATCTCAAGAATCCTAGTATTATTTATCACAACTATATCATATTAATCTGACTTATTAGATAAAAAGGGATATTTGAATGTCATTGGAATTTCAACTGTCTGTGAAGATAATAGAACATGTTCTTCAACTTCTCTGTTAAAATGTTTATATATATAGTATGGAAATCTCAGTATCCATAAGTTCAGTCTGGTAAATACAGGTTTTGTGTTATCTTATATAGAATGTCTGGTATTGAACTATAGGTAACGAATACATTGTTTTAATTCTGGATATATATAATTCATTACACTAAAGATACACCTTAGAAATGTTTTATTATTCAAATGTTACACAAGAAATGATTCTGAGGAATCATCCTCTCATGGGGGGAGAAGCCAGCAGAAGCCACAGACAGCAGACCCCCTGGGCTGCAGACAACATGCCTATATATGGGCAGAGAGGATTTAGAGGAAGAACCCAGAAAAAGCACAACTCTTGTTCTGTTTTGAAGACATCTCATTGGTAGAGACAATGTTTTGGATGTAACTCTGATTGGCTGAAAGTAGTCTAACCTGTGATGTCATGCTTAGTATAAAAGAGAAAAACAGTATTAAATCGGAAGGTCAGGCACCCAGTCTGAGCCTCCTCCGTCCCCATTTTCTTCAGATGACAATATGTGTGAGTACCATTCTGCTTTGAATGTTTAAGTCTGTGAGGTCATTCTAATAGACCAGCGAATTGGAAACCATGTATTCATATTTGTTAAATGATTAATCTCTGTATGTGTGAAATCCTCTTCTCCGCTTGGGACTCACAAAATAAAGCAATGGGTTAATTCAATATCTGTTGTGAACTATCAACTAATTTGGGGGGAAAGCCAATTTCACCATTCTTCTCTCCATCCAGCAAACTGTGTATACTGTAACTAACCTAATATGTTTACATAAGTTACGATACCACCTACCGCGATTTCATCACTCAACCAGCCTGCTACTGAAAATTAATAGATAAAAGTAGAATAACACCACATTAACTTCGGATGCTGGTACTGTGTTGGAGAGAGCACTCGCGAGAGCTGTGTTCATATTTAGAGACTGAGTTTATAGACGTTGAAGGCCATTGTGCGGACGTTTATTAAAGATAAGCGCTGGTCGATATCACTGAATTCACCCTTCATGAATAATTAATTTGGTCTCATACTGCATTTTGCAAAGCTGTGCTCTCATGAAACAAAAATCATCACTGATGCTGCACACATCACAGGACATCTGCTCTCGGATTGGTATTCGCTTTTCCAAAGGGGGAGAGAAAGACTAGTCAACATTTTCTGAGTGCCACATATGGGAATGTTACTCATTCTTTTTTATTTTTCTACCTTTTATTTTATTGTATTTGTTTCACACACATATTAACAAAACACATAAGGGATATATAGAGGTGTATAGAGAGATATAGACAGATGTGAGGATGTGGTAGAAACATGTAAAGGCTTATATAGAAACCACACCCAAAAGACATACAAATGATCAAATACAAATGTACAAAATCAGCATGTTTTAAATAGTAGTGCACATATAACATACATTTTTTAGTATTGCTGAATGTATTGTATGAACAACAGTTTCTAAGAGTGATCGTTATTGTTCATAACATCAAATGTTTATGACAGTAAGGCATTTCTAAGTCTCTTTTTGTACATAGACAATGACATAGAGGAATGTACATTTTTATCGAGGTAACTCCACAATATTTGATGGAAACTTGACCACAGGAGGTGTTACAAATGAAGATGAAGATTATTAGCTTGTCTAGTTGGGTAATTATGAAATTTTAAATGATTAACAAAATAATATCTAAAACTATGAGGTGAATCTGCATTATTATATCTTACTTTATAGACAGTATTTTCCGGCTGCCCCCAAGTCTCTAGTCTTTGCTGTAGCTAATAGGAAAATTAATTAACTATTAATTGATTGCTTGTAGCTTTGTCTGTGGTTCATGCAGGCTGTGGTCCTGTGAACAAAGCTTTATAATATAATTTTTTCTCTCTGACTTATCAGAGAATTTTGAATTTTAAGCAGCAGTTTATAAAAAGGAAAGAATCGCTAGGCAAAACTAGCTTAGCATCGCAGATCAGGTCACCCGACGTCACCAGCATCAGTGGCGGTTTACATTTAGCGGTTAGCCATTTGGAATGTTAACAAAGCGTAAAATCCTTCAGTGAAACACAATTTTCCCCCACATGCAATATCAAGGACAGAATTACTGGCAAATGGTAAAGGAAATGGACCAGGGCTTGTCCTTGACGTGAACATGTGAGAAGTTTATAGGCAATAAATGAAACCTGTCGCTTTTTTACTCTTCTGTCTTTTGTCAGTGTCCTCTCGCTGTGTTAGTGTCTTTGGCGTTAGTGAATGTAACAATCACAACTGGATTAACAATGTTAATCAAAGTGCTAAACTGGTTACGCCTTCATTTTTGTCCCTATAGCACTACTCAAAATCTGCTTTGGCTGTCAAGTCGGAAATTAACCATCTTCAACATGAACCTGAACTTTATAGTCTTTTTACGAGAATTACAGTAGGTAGCCTCAAGCCTGTGGTTCTAAAGTGGAATCCCAGAGGGAAAAGGATGCCAGGCTGGAGCCAGGAACAGCTGGAGAGGAGTAGATTTACATAGAACTAACAGGATGTGGACACAACGCCCAAGGCAGTGTGAGAAGGAAGGCATTCATCATCAACAGTCCAATGCTCCTTGGAGAACAGGACGTAAGTCAAGTAAAGTCAATGTAGTGTCTGATCAGCTGTACACACCTGTTATACATGCATTCTGGTATCTTCTAATGAGCCATTAAAAACAGGACCTGCGTGTAAAACATTATCACCTCAATAAAACATCGCCCCACTTTCTGAAAACAACTTCCCTAAGAATTCACCAGCAATTATTCCTGTTTTAGCAATCAGCATCTGTTGACATTCTGGCTTTTATTGAGAAACATCTAGTCATTATGTTTTCCATGTCAGGAAACTCGCGAGCCGCACCGCACATAAGGAGTTAAATGGCGGAGTATCGCCCCTCGAGCCCATCCTTAATCAAGCACAGTCCAAACAGTCTGGCTTTACACTGGAGGGGCTTATCTGTGGGCAGCAGAGAGCGAGAGAATGTTTACAGAGACCAAACAGACAAGACGACGAGGAAGAGGAGGAGCGGCACAGAGGGAGGGAGGGAGGAAGGCAGAGATGGAAACTAAAGATCCGTTGGGAATGGGAGGTGAAGGCGGGGGGGGGGGGGAGGGGGTCTATTTTTAGGTCCTGATAGCATGAGGGGTCTCGCTCCTGTCTCTCCTCCATCCCTTCTGCACCCGCGCCCCCCATAGCTACACCCCTCATTGGCACGTGCAACAGACACTCGGAAGGGCTCTGTGTGTCCCGAATACCAATAAGGTAGAAGCAGCTGGATGCTGGCTGCCTGACATTCTTCTGCTTTCCATGTCCACAGAACAGAGACGAGACAGGGGCTGGGAGCCTGACAGGACACACACACACACAGAGTCTACACACACAGACAAACACACACTTAGAGGACACAGAAAGGATAGACAATAAACCGATAAAGGTAGACGGTTTGACGTAAATAACACTTGAACTGTGGAAATGATGGATGATAGTAGTTGAACCTTTCAACATGACAACCACTCAGTGACTCAGTCAGGTAGCAACCATTAATGGTTAGATACGGTGAGAGGGATACATACTGGAGCTATTCCGTCTCCCCTACTAGATTGCAACAGAGGGGAGACGCAGAGTACAAGATTTATCAATCAACTGTCCGTTCTCTAGATCAAGGAGCCTCATGAAAGCTCTCTGTGGGATTTTCACCTTGACTGTCTATCTTGTGGTTTAATTGGCTATATTGTCAACATCTTGTGGGTGTCCTGATGGTTCGCTGTGCTAAGGCGCACGCCCGCAATGTCCTGGGTTCGACCTTTGTTGCATGTCATCCCCCTTCTCTCCCCGATTTCCTGTCCCTCACTGTCCCATCTAATGAAGACAAAATGCCCTAAAATATATCCGTATGCGGCCTGGTAATAAACAACAACACAGAACAAAATTATTAATTTTGAGAGTTCAAGATAATCACAGTGATAATGAAACAGAATAGTTATTTTCTACTTTTATAACAACATAGTGAAAGCAATAGAGCGGATATGTCTCCTATGAACAACCTTTCCTGAAACGATTTCCTGAGTGAAAGCTTAATATTGACTTTTAGCTCCAAACTGTTCTTTATTATTAATCCTAACGAATCCTAGACAACGACATCTATAGAAAATTCTAGAGAACGGTACTGGTTTGTTTCTAACCTCTTCCGCCCGTGCGGTCCGTCGGCGGACCGCAAATGACATCATGTCATAAATCAATCTCTCCAGACTGTTTGACAAAAGTATCGTTTTTCAAACGTATTCAAGTATAAACATCATAACCATGTCACAACAGCATTTATAGTGTATATTATCATCAATACGTTTAGCAATAGGTTAAAGTGTTATTATTTACTTTTCGATTTGGTCATGTTTATTTCGCGAGAGGCGACCATTTTGGACATTTTGAACCATGGGAATTGTAGTTTTTTGCGGCCATTTTGCAAAGGACATCGCTAGCTGTCGATCAGCGTTGGAATTATTCAAGCGTCATACTTCTGTGTGAATTTTCTTAATATCTCTTATTATTCGGGATAATAAACCACAACACTTAACGTTATTGACATATTGACAGCGCAGTTTCTCTTCCCTATGTTTAGCATGCCGCAACAATTAGTTTCAATTCGTTTCAAAACGGTTGCACCCTGATCAAAATAAAAAAGTACAGTAGATTACCGTAGATTTCATTATCTGTTCTTCTTATGCACGCCTGGTGATACTAAATCCAAATTGAACTCGGCCATTTGTTCACCTGGCTACATTCTGCCCTGCTTCCAAGTCAACGTCCTCTGTGACTTCTTACACATCTATCATTCCCCGTAAGCTGTGAAGTATAGAGAACCATACTGACCTAGGTAAGTTAAACAGGTTTTTGTTCATCCCCGCTGTTGTTCTTTGACTTCTGCACAGGGAGGGGAAACGGGTATGTCTAGACATTTCCCTCCTTTCTCTTCCTTGGAGCAGGCACAGGCCTCACCTCCGATTCATCAGCAGGTAAGCCAATACTCTCCGACGTGGGATGAGGGCAGGGCAATGGTTCCGTCTCCAGGTTATCATCAGGTGTGTCACTTATCTCCCGCACAAATGTATCCTCACTCTCTCCCACGCTCTCAGCCACATCATCCGGATTTGCTTTCTGACTCATCAGATCCAAGTTCTCAGGTTGAAGAGTTGCTACTTGCTCAACCGCTGGATACCTGACTTCCTCCACCAACAAAAACCCTGGATCCATGAGCTCAGAACGTCATGTCATCTCAGTGCAAAATATTCACCCGGAGACATTTGAGCTTTGTTTGTCTTTCATTATCTTTGATAGTTCCTGGAACTTCTGGGTACAGGGTGGAAACGGCTGCTGGCTATATTCTCCACACGCACAGTCTGTTCCTCTGCTTGTTGTTGAGTCAAAGCTGAGAAGGTCACTTCACACATATAAATAGATTCAAACGGCAAAGGTTCATTCAATGCATATCTTCCCAGTTCAGGATATTCCTTCACACCAAAACACTGTCAATGACTTTGCATCTTTGGCCCACAATCAGAGGACAAATCCATCAGATTATCCTGCAGAGTTGCAGGAAGGTTGTTGCTGCTTTAATTCACAGTGATTGGGTTCCTCAGTCCAGTCTTCTGCCTTTGTTTCGATGTCATGGGAAGTACTGGTTGAAATCGGTATGGAGTTCGGACAGATCTGCTTTCACCATTTTCACCACAGCACTTCTGTCAACATCACTGGTGTGGCAAGATGGGCATCAAGCAGTGGGGAAACATCTCCATCACATCTCCATTCTCACATGTCCTCTCCCATGTCACAATCACGGCCAGAGCCTCTCTCTCTCTCTCCCCCTGCTTCCACACCCTTATATGGGCAGCTTCCTGTTCACACGCCGTCAGCCAAGCCCTATCTGCACACCTGAGACTCGTCAGGTCATCACCGGCTCCGATATGAGCCCTGCGGTGCCTGCCACTCACCGTGCGAGTGTTGCTACACCTACCTAGGTACGAGGACGTAACCTACCTTGCTGCTCTGTCTGATTCCCTGCCTTGTTCTAACCTCTGTCTCCCTGTGCCCAGGACCATCTGCTGCCGGCCTACGCTGTCTCACGAGACACCGCCCGCCAGGGTGTTCCTGTGGAGCACGAGGAGTGCTCCTGCTCGCACCTGTCGAACATTCCCATTTGCTAAAACTTTCTGGAAACATTAAACAACCTAAACCCGCTCCATTCTCTCTCCCTTGTGTTCTTTATGAATCCATTAATTTTGTCATACAGGTCGCGAGTCCTTGCCTCAAAGTCATTCAGTTTGGTGAACACACCAGCAACAAGATGTGCCAGACACGCAACCCACTCCTCAAACACTGCCACAAGGGGGTGCAAGTGCTCTTTTAAGAAGATAAAAACCTCTGTGTTAAGTTAAAACCATCTCAGTAGCATTTTTTTCCATGAGACAGCCAGCAGACAGCAGTAAGCTGCTGCTATGTCCTGCTGACATGACAAAGATTTTGAAACAGCCCCTGATTCATTGGCCTGGACTGAATGAAATGAATCACCTTTTACAGTAACTGCATCATCCAAAACAGCACTTAACTCAGGCCTAATCCTCTTGCTGGCGAGAGCCTCCCGGTGAATAATATAATGCATCCACTTTATGTCAGGGTTTACCATCTTCACGCGCCCAGGTGGCCCACACACGCTGCCCCTCATCGCAGCCATCTGTGTAAATATGACTGCAGGATTTCCACTCCAGATTGTTGTCTTTGTGAGAAAGCCGTCTATGACCTGAAAATGTAATCGCCAGTTGTCTTTCCTGTAAGCTTCTTGCAAAACAAAATATGCTCATTTACGTCAGGAGCTGAGCCTCCACACTGACATCTGTCATTTTTCACCCAACTGTAACGCGAATTGACCTGTTTGCTTCATGTTATCCACCACTTTGGCTGCAGGGAGAATGAGATATTTGATGATAGAATGTGTATTTTTTTTTAATGTAGCCTCCAGTAGTGACACAGAGTAGTAGTGACAGAGTGAGACGCCTCCAGTGGTGACACAGAGTGAGACTCCTCCAGTGGTGACACAGAGTGAGACTCCTCCAGTGGTGACACAGAGTGAGACTCCTCCAGTAGTGACAGAGTGAGACTCCTCCAGTAGTGACACAGAGTGAGACTCCTCCAGTAGTGACAGAGTGAGACTCCTCCAGTAGTGACACAGAGTGAGACTCCTCCAGTAGTGACACAGAGTGAGACTCCTCCAGTAGTGACACAGAGTGTGAGACTCCTCCAGTAGTGACACAGAGTGTGAGACTCCTCCAGTGGTGACACAGAGTGTGACTCCTCCAGTGGTGACACAGAGTGTGAGACTCCTCCAGTGGTGACACAGAGTGAGACTCCTCCAGTAGTGACACAGAGTGAGACTCCTCCAGTGGTGACACAGAGTGTGAGACTCCTCCAGTGGTGACACAGAGTGAGACTCCTCCAGTAGTGACACAGAGTGAGACTCCTCCAGTAGTGACACAGAGTGAGACTCCTCCAGTAGTGACACAGAGTGAGACTCCTCCAGTGGTGACACAGAGAGAGACTCCTCCAGTAGTGACACAGAGTGAGACTCCTCCAGTAGTGACACAGGAGTGAGACTCCTCCAGTGGTGACACAGAGTGAGACTCCTCCAGTGGTGACACAGAGTGAGACTCCTCCAGTAGTGACACAGAGTGAGACTCCTCCAGTAGTGACACAGAGTGAGACTCCTCCAGTGGTGACACAGAGTGAGACTCCTCCAGTGGTGACACAGAGTGAGACTCCTCCAGTAGTGACACAGAGTGAGACTCCTCCAGTGGTGACACAGAGTTAGACTCCTCCAGTAGTGACACAGAGTGAGACTCCTCCAGTAGTGACACAGAGTGAGACTCCTCCAGTAGTGACACAGAGTGAGACTCCTCCAGTGGTGACACAGAGTGAGACTCCTCCAGTGGTGACACAGAGTGAGACGCCTCCAGTGGTGACACAGAGTGAGACTCCTCCAGTGGTGACATAGCATGAGATACAAATATTTTTCGTGTTTGGATTTGGCCTCTTTTTTCCTTTTGTCAACAGGGTCCCCCTAAACCTGAATCCGGAGCAACAGCAATTGGACGTTTGAGCCATTTATCCATGTTCGCTAGCTACTTGGTGTGCGGATTCAGCGGATAGCGCACCACGACACTATATATTAGTGATGGTCTTATGAAATGAATGGAGGTATGAAGATGTATTTCTCTTGTCATGCATTCCCCAAATCTTTCCATGTATCCTCTGTCCCCCAGTTGGGAACCACTGCTCTAAACAAGTCTGGAAAAGGGCTGGTTATTCAAACTATTCAAAGTGTGTATTTGACTATTGCGGATGTTTAAAAAAAAAAAAAAAAAAAAAAAAAATGTTAACCCTCTCTTTCTCCGATTTTTCTCTGTTTTCTCCCCGTCCCAATTTAGTCGTTGTGCCAATTCCCCCCCTCCCCTCCCTGGTTGTTGTGCGCATGTTCTCCTACTGGTCGGTACAAGGGAACCCTGAAGTCATCCACACGCTTCCTCCGACAAGTGTAACGCGTGGGAGGTCACGCTGCCTTCATCAAGTCCTGCCTCCGCTGAGCAAGCGCCCAGACCTGACCTGTAGGCGTCGCTGTCCACAACGCCAGATTCCCACCCATGACTTGCCCTCCCCCTAACCCAGCCAAACGGGTTAGTAGAGCGATCAGCCCAAGCCCCGAGCAATGCTGACTCCGGGAGTCGAGAGCGGATGGTTTGGTTTGAGTCAACTGCACTGATTCAGCCTATACTGATTTTGAGTTTTTCTATGTTCAATAAATTGAACAAAATTGGACTTGGTTTCCTTATTTATTTGACTAATAAATGCCAAAACAGTTGCAATTATGATTAGCCTATTGTGTTTTAGTGATCACAGAAGCCCTTCAGGCTAAATTAGCATTGTGTACTGCACACCTTTCCTTCCCCACGGGGTCGTCTTCATCATGGCTGGCTCCGGCAGCTCCGGTAGCCGCCCGCCCCCTCGTCCTCTTCTGTCATTCTGAAATGTCTCTTTCTTGTTGTTGCAGCAAGAAAAAAAACACCTTCAGTTGCGACGCCTCTCTGTCCAACAGCCTCCAAGAGAGCGACGTCAGGTGGCATGTGGCGACTCTTGCGGCAGTCTTTGGCGATGACGCAGGCACCCCTCTCGTCCTGGAACACCATGAGCCACGGGCCACACAGGAACACTGCACACAACAGTCGTCACACGCACTCTCTGGTACTGGGACTGGTCTGTTCTTTTCCACGACTGTTGTCTTAGAGATACTCACTGTCCCCATCCAAACTACAACATTCAAATGAAACAGGGGATCCCACTTCTGACGCCAAATTGTGCGGCCGCCTGGTAATACATTATGGGATCAACACAGAACAAAATGGTCTTTTATTCCCCCTGACTGCACTCAATTGAGAACAGCATTAATTGAGTCATTCTGAGTTATATTCTGTGACGAAACAGACTAGTTATTTTCCATCAATCAATAGAGAAGCCGATGTCTCCTATGAATAACCTTTCCCGAAACAGTTTTGCTAGAAGACAAAAACACAAACACACCTGAAACTCGGCACAACATTCTATCTCCCTCGAAATCAAGGTGGAATATATTATCATGTCATTATGGATCTGTGTTGAGATATCGTTTTATCATTTTACAGCTTGACTGGTTCATTGTGGCCAGCTATGTAATGTGTGTGTGTGTCTCTTTAAGAGACACACACGATAATCTCCCCAGCCAGCCAAAGCAAGGTTGTTATTAGTTCCCGTAGCTGGGAACCATTTTTATTTACTTTCATCATCATATCTGATGTATAATGTTACGTCTTGCAAGTGTGTATTAAACTATATTCTGCCATATAGCCCATAAGCCACATAGCTTGTGGGAACTGCTCTGTTTTCCTTTTAAGACAGCCATAACATAGTCGTAGTATTGATCATTCTAACCACCATCCTTGTTATTTTGTGGAGAGGTTGAGAGGCTGGAACCGGGAGCGCTGCTTTGACACACACGCCTGGAACTCAGCATGACACTCTATCTCCCCTATAAATTAGTCAGAAGCATACAACATGGACACAGTTTATTGAAATAGTCAGCATACACAACCATGAGATGATTTTATTCATCAGTGTACCTTATCACCATTTCCGCTGCCCCGCAGTCCAGTGTCCAGTGAGATACAGTATCACACACCTAACTATTAAGAACCAGGCATCCACCTTAGTCTGCTCGTTTAACTATATACTCTCATCTACTGACACTGGTAACCATTTTTGTATTTTATCAATGTGTACAACAATATTTATCCTACAGGCAAATATACACACCTCCAGTAGTCATTAGTTCCTTAGAAAAAACATTTAGAAAAAACATATTTCAAACCTTGTAAATAAATAAGGATGTTAGTCACACAACTGAAATGTGCCACTGGGTAGCTTGGAGGGACTCCTAGTTAATGTATTTGTCAACTGTCTGTGCCACGCTGTGTTTAGCTGAATATTACAACAGCATGAGCTGCTAATGACAACAACAATGTGTCATCTTCGTCCTCATCCGAAGTTGATTCAGAAAACAGCTAAGAAAATGATTAGCTAGACCACATGTATACACATGTCTGACCACAACAACGGCAGCAGGCAGATTTTGATTATGGATTGTAGCTTTATGAAAAGTGAAGTCTATAGACCTGGGGAGTGAGGTTCCAACTGTGATTTTCTCAAATTGTAGCCACCCATTGAAGATCAAAACTATTACAAAAGTATTACAACCAGGGGTGCAGTCGTAATATCAGAACTGCCTGGACGCCACGTGCACGCGCATACATGTTCCCTCGCGTGTGCACAGACCAGCTCAAGCAAACCCCCCACAGGGCTTGTATTTTGGTCTTGCGCTGCTCTTTCTTTGTTATGCTATGCAAAGACTAGGTGATAAGTGCCGGGTACTTGGCACACGGCGTGACAGTAGAGTGAAACTTGTGAACGCATTTTTGTGTGCACACGCGTGCACATCCGTGCGCGCACTTCTGCTCAGCGAACTGCTAGGACGGCGTGGTGCCGAGTAGTACCACCACTGCATCACTGATTACAACCAAACTGTATTGTGTAGGTTCATAATCTTTTTTTTTATCAAGTTTTTTTTATTTGAAGATTTAATTTTTTTACAGTTAGGCCCACATGGGCCAACAAAAAGAAAAGAAAATAACGCCCTCCCACTTCACCCTCCCCCCACCCCCATACCAGACATATAAACATTGAACGTCAGACATTGGTGTATATACAAATTCAGAGTGTACTAAATAATGAAAAGCAAATCAAATGCGTTGTTAAAGGATTTGTACATCATTAATTCATTAAAACAATTATTTACATTAGTTAATGTCAATTCATGTAAGTGTTAACGACTAGCTATCTTTTATTACAATAATAAAACATGTAACACGTAATAGCTAACACTAATACATTTGTAAATTTGTGCATATTATCACAAACTGGCAAGTAAATGGTAAATGGCTGCATTTATATAGTGCTTTTATCCAAAGCACTTTACAATTTGTTCCTCACATTTTACCCATTCACTCACACATTCACACACCGCTGGCAGAGGCAACGATGCAAGGTGCAGACCTGCTCATCGGAGCAATTAGGGGTTAAATGTCTTGCTCAAGGACACTTCAACATGCTGCACGGGAGGAGTGGGAATTGAACCGGAAGCCTCTGGATTGCCAGACGACTGCTCTACCTCCTTAGCCACTGTCTCCCCCAAGCAAGTGAGCGAACTTCAGCTGTATAACTCAGACTTTCACTCAGTAGGCTAGATACCATTGTGTTTGAAATTCAGAAGGTTCCGTTAATTACGAGTGATTGTTTTATTTCAGCGTGGCTTAACGTTACCTCCATGTCGATCTTTCTCTCTGTTTTTCTCCTTCTGCTTGTAAGCACATGAGCACTTCCTGTAATCACACCTACAGGACGCAGCCTCACGCCCACAGGATGCAGCCTCACGCCCACAGGATGCAGCATCACGCCCACAGGATGCCACCTCACGCCCACAGGACGCAGCCTCACGCCCACAGGATGCCACCTCACGCCCACAGGATGCAGCCTCACGCCCACAGGATGCAGCCTCACGCCCACAGGACGCAGCCTTACGCCCACAGGATGCCACCTCACGCCCACAGGATGCCACCTCACGCCCACAGGACGCAGCCTTACGCCCACAGGATGCCACCTCACGCCCACAGGACGCAGCCTTACGCCCACAGGATGCCACCTCACGCCCACAGGACGCAGCCTTACGCCCACAGGACGCAGCCTTACACCCACAGGATGCCACCTCACACCCACAGGATGCAGCCTCACGCCCACAGGATGCAGCCTCACGCCCACAGGATGCAACCTCACGCCCACAGGATGCCACCTCACGCCCACAGGACGCAGCCTTACGCCCACAGGATGCCACCTCACGCCCACAGGACGCAGCCTCACGCCCACAGGATGCCACCTCACGCCCACAGGACGCAGCCTTACACCCACAGGATGCCACCTCACGCCCACAGGACGCAGCCTTATGCCCACAGGATGCCACCTCACGCCCACAGGATGCAGCCTCACGCCCGGCCGCCGTGGCCAGTCTGCAAAGCGGCAAATTGACCCAATGCAGTTTGCAAAGCCGCAAGTCGCCGACATTTGAACAAAACCTACCCCTAACCATAACCTTAACCACTACCTACAAATTAAAAACGAACGTGGACATTTTCTTCCGGGCCGTGGGTTTGCAGCCTACAGCATTTAGTCACATATATTTTACAGCACAGAGAGTGAAATAATTTTTGGCCCCTCAACCTTGCAGCAGCAATAGAATATGAAAAAAGAAATTATAAAATAGAATATAAATAGAAAAAGCTTAAAATAGCAGGAGCTCTACATAGTACTATAGTGGGCTACAATAGTCTGTCCTAATACAATAGTCACAGTGTGGATGTCGTGTGTATACAGTGACCACAGTATCGAAGCAGTCAGTGGCGGCCGGCCGATAGTGGGCGCTAGAGCGCCGCCCTCCCTGGTTAAAAGAGAGAAGAAGAAGACATTTTTTTAGCCCTAGAAATAAAATAAACATGTTTAAAATGAATAATATTTACTCATTTTAAGTATGTTTGTGTTTCCAATGCACAATATAACATTAATATATCAAATATAAATAATAGTTTTTCATTTACAGGAAGTCACTAGTAACTACCTCTCAGGCCGGGGCGAGACATATCGCGCACAGCAGGGCGTGCACTGGTTTCATCGCTGTATCCTCGCAGCCAATCAAATAGGTCAACGCACGTAACGCACTGTGCGGTGAAATATGATGTAATATGATGGAAGCCGGGCGCGTTTTCAAGCGATCTATATCATCTAAGCAAGCAGCATCTATACTTTCCGTAGCCGCATTTCTCGGAGACGCTCTCTTTCCGTAGCCGCATTTCTCTGAGACGCTCTCTGATTGGCCGACGCCAGTTTCTACACTGGTTAGGCTTAGTTACTCTTCGAAGTTGGTTAAGGTTAGAGTTTGTCTTAGAGCATGACGGCAAGTTCTTTCGACAGTTAAGCTTAGGCACTCTTTCAAAGTTGGTTAAGGTTAGAGTTTGTCTTAGAGCAGGGCGATAGAACGCCAGTTAGTTTGCAGGCTGTTCGATGCGGAAATGGGGAAAGACACAGCTCATCACAGTGAGCTGTGGTGTTCCACAAGGAAGCATACTAGGACCGCTACTGTTCCTAATTTATGCAAATGACATGTCGTCAGCTTGTGACTGCAACTTGTTCCTGTTTGCGGACGACTCAGCCCTGCTGGTCTCTGACAAGAACAAGTTACAGGTTGAAAAAACCCTCAGCTCGGAACTAGGCAGAATCTGCATATGGCTCGCTGATAACAAACTATCATTACACATGGGCAAAACAGAGTCCATTCTCTTCGGTTCAAATAACAAACTCAGCAAGACCGACGGCTTCTCAGTTACAGTGGGTGACAATATTGTCACAAGGAAAGATGAAATTACCTACCTGGGTTCCATCCTAGAGGCTAATCTCTCCTGTGACAAAATGGCATCCAATGTAATAAAAAAAGTCAACCAACGAACTCGATTCTTGTACCGGATCTCCTCTCTGGTAAACAAGAACACCCTGAAGACTCTGGCAGGAGCACTCATTCAGGGGTACTACGACTATGCTTGCACCTCATGGTACCAAAGCACCTCAAAGGCGCTAAAAACAAAATTACAAACATCTCAAAACAAACTGGTCAGACTACTGCTTGACCTTACTCCTAGAACCCACCTCACCCCTGCCCACTTTGACAACCTAGGATGGCTTAGAGTAGACGACAGAGTACAACAACTTGCAATGGGCCTGGTCTACAAGATACACTACACGACCAAGGTACCCATGTACATGTCAAAATACTTCCCAAAGGTCAGTGAATACCACGATCACAACACCAGAGGGAGCTCCACAAATCATGTTAAACCCAGATTCGGCTCAAATAAGGGACTAAACACGTTTCGCAATTATGCCACATCAATGTGGAACGCCCTACCCAAAGCTGTAAAGGAATGTGGATCACTACCCACTTTCAAAACCTCTCTCAAGGGACACCTACGGGAGACTGCAATTCAACACTGGCCCCTGTAAATATCCTAACCCAACCCCCTCCAATGTACAGTCATTTACCTAGTATGGTTTTGTCAATAGTTCAATGTACAATTGTGTTTGTTTGTACAGTGTCTCCCCCCCCCCCCTCAATGTACAGTGTTACTTGTTTATACAGTGTGCCCCCCGCCCCCCCCCCCCCCCCCCCCCAACCACCTCCAATGTAAATTACCCAGTATGGTTGTCAATATCCCAATGTACCCAACCCCCCCCACCCAACCTCCTCCAATGTACAGTTTCTACGTCAAATGTATATACTCCCTTTTCTTGACTCCTTCTGTATCACAAACAGTACTGTATTTGCAAATCTGGTATGTCATAAATGTATAGATGTAGCAGTACTGACTATCTGTATGTCATGTATGTCATATATGTCTATATGAATTGAAAATGGGGGACCCTGATGGAAACAAGACAAACGTCTTTCTCAGGTCTGCATCCCCTTAACAATTGTATGTATTGAGCCGTACTGTATTGTACCCATTCTGCAATCTGTTAAATAAAGTTTTCATTCATTCATTCATTCATTCATTCATTCATTCATTCATTCATTCATTCATTCATTCATTCATCACAGTACTTGTGTTGGTGTGCCTAACTTGGCTAACAAGAAGCTATTTGGCTAGCTGGATGCAGTCTGGAAAGTGGATATACATCAACAGTCTGGGACTGTGGGACAGTGGACATATACACTTTATCAAGCCCTCCTGGACCACGTTTCAACTAAACAAAGTGAGTTAATGCGGTCTCTCTCTCTCTCTCTCTCTCTCTCTCTCTCTCTCTCTCTCTCTCTCTCTCTCTCTCTCTCTCTCTCTCTCTCTCTCTCTCTCTCTCTCTCACTCTCGCTCTCTCTCTCTCGCTCTCTCTCTCTCGCTCTCTCTCTCTCTCTCCTCTCTCGCTCTCTCTCTCTCGCTCTCTCTCTCTCGCTCTCTCAACACAGCGTGTTGTTGTTGAACTATAACATTTAATTTCGCCGCTGGTGACGCATAATGGGTGAATGAATGAATGGTAACTTGTTTAAAATGACAAGATATATATATATGTGTTCATTATTGGATTGATCATACGTGTACTAGTGTAGTATGAATGAACTGAAACGGGGTAACGTTATGTCGAGACTCGAGTCAGTATTCGCTTGGTCCCCCCCGCGCCCACCCAAATGTAGTTCACACCGGCCGCCACTGGAAGCAGTATGTGCAAAGGGCAGTGCGTGGAGGAAAGAACTTAAGCTGATGTTAAAGTGACAGCGTTACCTCAACAAAAACAGCTATTACAGAACTAATTCCACAGCAAATCAAATGTGAACAAACAACCAAATAAATAAGAAAATGTATACATCTTGTGTGTGTCCCCCATAATCGAATCACGTCGATCCTACCCGGAGAAAAAAAACAATGCTCGATACTTTCAACCCGCACAGTGCACTGTGGAAGAGTTGGGCCAAGTTTGGGCTGAACAAGGGAAAAAAAACTCCCAACAGCAATGTATGAAACACAGTGAAATGAGCTGCAAAATCTGTAAAATGTCTAATTTCTGGAGCGTAAGATGTGAATGACACAAATGTAAGACAGTCGCTAAAGTTACCTTGCTTGAAGAAATGTGTTTTTTTTTCATTTGTTACCGTTTCCTCTTATGTGTTTAACCTTCTGTAGTGTGGTAGTGAAAGGGTTAAGGTGCAATTACGTCCATAGTGCAGCTTTAGTTGCAAAGAATAACTAGATAATGCTGTTTTCTACTTGATTGACACATGAACACAAAGCTCTTTGGGTAGGCCCTACATGTAATTTATTCATTCTACTTTGGAGCAGCAAAACAACACAAGTACTGCCTTCACCAGCAAGTATTTCAGTAGCAGTGCACAAAGCATTGAAACAGGTACAACTGGAATCTGTTTCTGATGGCAAGGTATCGGTGTTGAAAATGTTCAAACCGCACCCAATACTAATCCTGCCACATCCTTCACCAGCTTGATAACCGCAAAGGCTTCAAGGAACCAAATCAATCGGTACATTGAGGGAACAGAGAGACCCTTTCCACCATATCCTAATGCCTTGTTAAAATCGACCTTGTTTTTTGCCCGTGCTTGCAAGCTTCCATTAGCTGGCTTAGATAATACATGATCTCCTTGCTCGTACACGGCAGCAAGAAACAGAGGGAAATATGGGTAATGTAAAGGTCTGTGTGGGGGCTCTGAGGTTGGGCTTTATATGGGCGAAGGGGTGTTAACCATGTCCGGTCATCAACCTAATGGGCAGAAGTGGCAGGAGGGAGATAGAGGGGCCCATGTACTGCATGTGCTATTGGACCCAGGCAGATATGTCAAGGCTCTGACTGGCCCATAGGTTATTTCTAGGGATGTCCGATATTATCGGCCGATATTGGCATAAAAATGTGATATCGGAAAATATCGGTATCGGTTTAAAAAAAAGATTTTTTTCTTTTTTTCTTTTTTACCTTTCTATAACCTTTATTTACCCAGGCAAGCAAGTAAGAACAAAATCAGATTTTATTTATTGTCAAAAGTATGCATAATGTTGTGTTAATTCCCCAACAAGAGATATGTAATGTTAATTACCTGAAATTATTCAGTTGGGGGGGGGGGGGGGGGGGGGGGCGGACCCTGCTGCATATATCGGTATCGGTTGATATTGGTTGTTATCGGTATCGGAAATTAAGAGTTGGACAATATCGGTATATCGGTATCGGTAAAAAAGCCAATATCGAGCATCCCTAGTTATTTCTTTTTTCGGCCTGCTCTTATTGAAAGGTGTTAGATTTGGTGTGCATGAGCTCAGCCACTCACACACACACACACACACACACACACACACACACACACACACACACACACACACACACACACACACACACACACACACACACACACACACACACACACACACACACACACACACACACACACACACACACACACACACACACACACACACACACACACACACACACACACACACACACACACACAGACACACGCTCGACGTTCACTCACGCTGTTAGCCAGGGGTGTGTGTTGAAGTGTCTGAGCTACAGTAATCGCATTTGACGGACTGCTGGTGTGGTTGTCATGAGGATGCCGCCGGTCACCAACCATGGCGGAAAGAAGGAAGAAGGCAAGTACGACAGGGAGGCATATGAAACCGATCCGGACACCATTATCCACAGGAAATGTCACCTCCCAATTTATAGACGCTGTAACCAAGAGAGACCGTAATAGGAAAGAGGGAGATAAGTGTAAAGCCTATAGCCCACTCTTTCCTTTTTCACAACCTTTTGGGAAGATCCGTCTCTGTCACGATCCCCACTCCTGTCTAACCCCCATCATCTCCTCCACTCCTGTCTAACCCCCATCATCTCCTCCACTCCTGTCTAACCCCCATCATCTCCTCCACTCCTGTCTAACCCTCATCATCTCCTCCACTTCTGTCTAACCCCCATCATCTCCTCCACTCCTGTCTAACCCCCATCATCTCCTCCACTCCTGTCTAACCCTCATCATCTCCTCCACTCCTGTCTAACCCCCATCATCTCCTCCACTCCTATCTAACCCTCATCATCTCCTCCACTCCTGTCTAACCCTCATCATCTCCTCCACTCCTGTCTAACCCCCATCATCTCCTCCACTCCTATCTAACCCTCATCATCTCCTCCACTCCTGTCTAACCCTCATCATCTCCTCCACTCCTGTCTAACCCTCATCATCTCCTCCACTCCTGTCTAACCCTCATCATCTCCTCCACTCCTGTCTAGCCCCCATCATCTCCTCCACTCCTGTCTAACCCTCATCATCTCCTCCACTCCTGTCTAACCCTCATCATCTCCTCCACTCCTGTCTAACCCTCATCATCTCCTCCACTCCTGTCTGACCCCCATCATCTCCTCCACTCCTGTCTAACCCCATCATCTCCTCCAGTCCTGTCTAGCCCCCATCATCTCCTCCACTCCTGTCTAGCCCTCATCATCTCCTCCACTCCTGTCTAACCCTCATCATCTCCCCCACTCCTGTCTAACCCTCATCATCTCCTCCACTCCTGTCTAACCCTCATCATCTCCCCCACTCCTGTCTAACCCTCATCATCTCCTCCACTCCTGTCTAACCCCCATCATCTCCTCCACTCCTGTCTAACCCCCATCACCTCCTCCACTCCTGTCTAACCCCCATCATCTCCTCCACTCCTGTCTAACCCCCATCACCTCCTCCACTCCTGTCTAACCCCCATCACCTCCTCCACTCCTGTCTAACCCCCATCATCTCCTCCACTCCTGTCTAACCCCCATCATCTCCTCCACTCCTGTCTAACCCTCATCATCATCTCCTCCACTCCTGTCTAACCCCCATCATCTCCTCCACTCCTGTCTAACCCTCATCATCATCTCCTCCACTCCTGTCTAACCCCCATCATCTCCTCCACTCCTGTCTAACCATCATCTCCTCCACTCCTGTCTAACCCCCATCATCTCCTCCACTCCTGTCTAACCCTCATCATCTCCTCCACTCCTGTCTAGCCCTCATCATCTCCTCCACTCCTGTCTAACCATCATCTCCTCCACTCCTGTCTAACCCTCATCATCTCCTCCATTCCTGTCTAACCCTCATCATCATCTCCTCCACTCCTGTCTAACCCTCATCATCATCTCCTCCACTCCTGTCTAGCCCTCATCATCTCCCCCACTCCTGTCTAACCCTCATCATCATCTCCTCCACTCCTGTCTAACCCCCATCATCTCCTCCACTCCTGTCTAACCCTCATCATCTCCTCCACTCCTGTCTAACCCCCATCATCTCCTCCACTCCTGTCTAACCCCCATCATCTCCTCCACTCCTGTCTAACCCCCATCATCTCCTCCACTCCTGTCTAACCCCCATCATCTCCACTCCTGTCTAACCCCCATCATCTCCTCGTCCTGACCTGGACTTGTACATCAGAGTCTCGAGACAAAACGGTAACACTGCACATCTACTTCAGGATAAAGGCATTTTTGGGACATGGAAATGTGACATAACATTTAATGAGGGCAGCGGTAATGCCTGGCATGCACTAGACTCGGGATATTTCAAATTCTAACCAATATTGAAATGGTGGTAGACCCTATATACATACAGGTAATGTCACATTTCACAGTATTTCATTAGTCTTTCACAGTTAGAACGCATTCGACAATTTTGCCAAAACTTGAACACCGCCACCCGCCAAATGCGGGTAGAATTCGGCTAAAAAGGTGGCTTTCAAAAACTAACACTTTGAGGTAGCCTACGAATTAGAGAGAGAAGAACAAAATACCTAAGAGTCAAACATATTTCAGAACCACAGCCTGACGTGCTGCATCTATCCACCTACGACTCAGGAACACAGCGGTCTGTCTAAATGCACACACGGTGGCGGCAATGTGCCGTGGGTTCAGCATAAACAAGCAACACTGACAGAATGACTCCTTTGCGGAATTATTGCAGGATTTCTGTGAGAAAAGGGCCTCTCTCTGCCCTGTTTCAGTCTCTGTCTCTTTCTCTCACTCTCTGCTCTTGCTCTTCGTTTCCCTCTCTCTAATTGCAGCTTCCTGTGTCCATATTTGTTCCTCCTGATCGTGTCTCCTCCCATTCACCTACTGACATTTACATTTTACATTTACATTTAGTCATTTAGCTGACACTTTTATCCAAAGCGACTTACAAGTTCTGTATGACAAGTCATCAGGAAGGGCACAACTCTATCAGCTGAGTATCAATGTATCAATGTGCTACAGTGTAGGTTCGTTTATTAGGACAAGTGCATGACAGTAAGGTTAGTTAGGGTTAGATATATATATATATATATATTTTTTTTTTATATATATTTTTCAGATAATGGTTGAAGAAGTGCGTCTTTAGTCGACAGCAAAAGATTGGACGTGATTCGGCTGTCCTAACTGGGGTGGGTAGTTCATTCCACCATTGTGGGGCAAGGACTGAGAATAGGCGACTTCTCTTTGATGACCCTGCCGGAGCTTGGATAGGAGTAGGTCTGAGGCGGCCAGAAGATGCAGAGCGTAGGGGTCTTGAGGGTGTGTAGTTAGAAACCATTGACCGGAGGTAGGCGGGAGCGGTTCCCTTTGCTGCACGGTATGCTAGGTCGAGGGCCTTGAAGCGGATTCGTGCAGCAATGAGCCTGCACAGGTGCCAGATTTTTTTTTTTATCCACTTTTTCTCCCATTTTCAATTTTTCTCCCATCCCAATTTTCATATCGTCCAATTCAACCCTCCCCTGTCTTTGAACGTTGTTTCTTGCCTCCCACAAGCCGGCTGCAATGTGGACTAAGTCATACATAGCACGAGTCCCCTCCGATACTCGAGGTAACAGCCGTCGCATCTTTTCACCTGCGCGGCTCGATCTTTCAGCGTCGGGGGTCTGGGCTTTGGAGGGGCCCCGCCCCCGTCGCTTCTTGATTCTACTGCGCAAGCGCACCAACCGACCTGTAGGAGTTGCTGTCCACAACGCCCGATCCCCACCCTTCAGTTTCCCTCCCCGTAATACGGCCAATGTGTATTACTGTGGACGACCAGCTAAACTGAAAGCAATGTGGAGAGCGGGGCTCGAACAGGAGGCATCCTGTTCGAGCCTAGTCTCTAGCATTCGTTGCGAGCGCCTTGCCCACTGCGCCACGTAGCCGCCCCCACAGGTGCCAGATAGTTATGAGTTCAACAGTAGATCTACTAGTTCTCCATCCACTCATAGCCAGATCGTAGTCTCAGTTTGCTCAGCCATTCATTATTGTAGCTGTTCATAGCATCTTATTTTTTGTCTCCTGTGCTACATGAGATTCTGCCTACCATTACAGTCGCAAAAAGAATGGATAACTTTTCTGTAACTCTTTGAAAGAACCCTGAATAGAGGACCGCTCAGTATTCCCTGGAATGTATACACAGGGTACCAGCACATTGCTTATCCAGTTTTAATTTCCCTTTCTTGGCAATTCAATTAGAATAGTTGCAACAGCAAGACACAAGAATGGGATACCAATTGTCCACCACACCACACAAAAATGGATTCCTTCATGTATTTCCCCACAATCTACAACTGAAATGATTCCAAGTGTTTCCAAATAACATGAATATATATGGGGGATAACGGAGTTGGACCTGGGTAAATCAAATTGCAAGATGAGACACAGTTTGCTGTGGCATCATCAGTAACAAATACTGAGCCAGCCATCACTAACTAGGCCACACGTGCTGCTGGGCCTCCGCTGTGGCAGACAGGGAAGCAGAACATTGAGCAGGGAGAGTCAAGATGGCGGCTATAGGTACGGACGGGCCAGGCTCAGCTCTGCTTGGCAGTGGATGGCTGTGCTTGCTAAGCTGAACTAACGGTGTGAACATGGGAGAGCCTCGGTAGACTGCAGGTGGAAACCGCTCTGCGAGACGTAACCGCCGAGCTGTGAGCAACGTGTGTGCCTCAGTAACGTGTGTGACCCAGTAACGTGTGTGCCTCAGTAACGTGTGTGACCCAGTAACGTGTGTGCCTCAGTAACGTGTGTGCCTCAGTAACGTGTGTGCCTCAGCAACGTGTGTGTGCCGATCAGTGACGTGTGGACAAGTGCACTGTACCCCCACCACCACCACCCCCAAATAAAACACATTCGATCCATTGAACACATTTGGAAAAATATTACATTGCAGCCGCCGCCACATTTAGCTATTTGACTCTCGTTATCTAGCTGCGGCGGATGGATCCATGCTATCGTGTTCTGTCCTGGAAGGCTAATCACTGAGACGAGGTTGCGTTGGAGAAAACGTCTCCTTACCATTTTGCGAGTGACAGTGCGCTACGGGGGGAGAATCAGGCCAGCTCTCTCAGTTACAGTTACACTCAATTTGGATCTGAGAGACGCCCCGGCCCGCGCCTATTTGTTTATAGCGCGCTCCCAATAACCCCGTGCGAATCCACATCTCACACAGGAAGAGAGAGAGACGATTGGGCTTCTTTTTCTTTCTCTGCAGGATCTAAATACATTCCTCTCTGTCTCTGCGCACAAGGATAAAAGCTGGGATTGGAGCGGCGTGGGCTCCGACTAGGGGCTCTGACGACTTCAAAGGGAAGCGAGGGATGAGAGAGAGAGAGAGAAGGGGATGGGCGAGAGAGGGATAGATGAATGCTTCACTGGCGAGGCACCGCACACACGCACGCACACACACACACACACACACACACACACACACACCGGGGGAGGGGCAGAGAGAGGGAACATGTGAGCATGTACGTGCGTGTGTGTGTGTGTGTGCGTGTGTGTGTGTGTGTGTGTGTGTGTGTGTGTGTGTGTGTGTGTGTGTGTGTGTGTGAGCGAGAGAGAGAGAGAGAGAGAGAGAGAGAGAGAGAGAGAGAGAGAGAGAGAGAGAGAGAGAGAGAGAGAGAGAGAGAGAGAGAGAGGGAGGGAGAGAGAAGAGGCAGAGCAAAAGTTAGCACGAGATTGGGAGTGTATGAGAAACATCAAAGCGAGGAAGCAAACTGGAGATGCGAGTGGGAGTCAAAGAGAGAGAGAGAGGGGGGACAAGGAAGAAACAGAGATAGAAATGGTAAGACGAGGAGGAGGTGGTGAAGATCAGAGTGAGAGACAGACTGCAAAGGATGCTGGGTTGAAAAAGTCACAGGATGATAGGTAGAACATCTGACGAGCCTAGACACTGACGACGGACATGCACATACGTACCGTATTGACAGTGTGTCTCGTTCTCTTCCATGCATGATATTTTCAGTTTAACTGGTCGTACTGCTATTAGCATAATGTTTAAGACCTCAGTTTAACTGGCCATATGGTAGGGCTACTGGTATTAACATAATGTTTAAGACCTCAAAATCTAAATCCATATACACTCATGATGGTGGAAGACAGAGAGAGAGAAAGAGAGAGATAGACAGCGAGAGAGAGAGCGAGAGAGAGAGAGAGAGAGAGAGAGAGAGAGAGAGAGAGAGAGAGAGAGAGAGAGAGAGAGAGAGATGGTGGAAAGGTATTCTGTAGAGATACCTCAACACATTCCTACTTCAAGCTTCAAGTAAACAGGGTAACATTAATGAAAATAAATACCCTGCAGGGAAGATAACAAGGCTGCTTGTGTGTTTGCTTGCTTGTTTTTTATTTAAATTATTTTGTTCCCATGATGGTTGCAAGAAAAATATTGTTCTTTAGACATAAAACACTCCAGACTTAAACATTTATTATCTTTACATACAATACATTCCCATCTCCTATAACCCAAGACCAAATAAATTACACACACATCAAACAAAATATGTATGAGTAGGCAGTTTCCACAAATATGCAGGGTACAGATTAGGAAAAGCAGAATAAAAAAAGAAAAAGAAAAATGGTCACACAAATGCGGAGAGTATCTAATCAAAGTTGTCTCTCATCTCGCTTAAGTAATTTAAAACAGGTCTCCATGTTTTATCAAATAACTGCAGTGAGAGTGAGCTTCAAATAACTGCAGTGAGAGTGAGCTTCAAGTAGCCACAGTTCTCTAAGCCACATTTCGAATGACGGAACTGAATCTGCCTTCAATAATTGCAGTATAAATTGTCTGGCTAGTATCATGCCCAGAGCTATTTATTACCAGAGTGTGGACAGTGAGGTTTCAAAATGAGTTCTAGAGTGTCAGTGGCTTATGACTCACTATGATAAGGTGGCCACAACATGCTATACATACTATCCAATGTATATGAGATGACCAATATAAATTCAATTGGGTACATGTGAAATACTGGTGACTGAGTGTACCTTCTTCCACATGGCATTTATTGCATATTGCTGGAGCGTTTGGAAACATGTTATGTATCCTGAATTTAGAATAGTGCAGTGCGTTAACAGTCTTGAGCTGAATTGGTTTATGTCTAGAATTAATTAAACACGTCTTCCAATCTACCACACTAATGTCTATGCCTAATTCAGTTTCCCATTCTGTTTTAATCTCATCTACGTTAATGTCTGCCTGTTCTAGTAAGCCTCAATAAAGGATAGACACAGCAGCGCTTGAACCAGGTTTGATGGCAATTATCCTGTCTAATGTGGGATGGTGTTGTTATCAAGGTTTGGAAAGTGTGTCCTGATAAAAAGTTTCCGACTTGTAGGTAGCGGAGACTGGAATCTCATATTTATGCCTAAGTTGCATAAATGATGCAAAGTGATTATCCCCATATAGGCCCTTTAATGGGGAGATGCCCAGTTTTTGGGGTTGGGGCTTTTATATGTTCTCTAATTGCATTATGTATCAGGATGTTTCCTCCATATGTTGATTTATCTATCTTAATTGGGCCGTTTAAAAGGGCTAGAAGAGATTATGTATCTGCATACAGATTTCTCCAGCTTTGCCAGTACAGTTCCTCTAATATCATCATAGTGTATTTACTGTGCTGCCGAATAAAAGTATAAGTGAATCTGTTAACCAGAAAAAGTACCAAAATATCGGTATTCTGACGACTAGAGGTATACCTGGGTGCTGTCGGATACTAGTAGCAAGAGGCTCTATAGCCAGAGGCTCTATTTGCAGATCTCTCCCTGATCGCTGTCACGTCTTCATGATTGCTGGACCTAGGCCAGGATAGATGAAGATGATCGACCCATTGTATTTTAGTGGGAACTTCTGCCTGGCGAGAAGGCTTGTTGGTTGGTCACAGCAGAGCAGCTGTCTCTCAAGTAGCTTCAAAGTGAATTTTGTTCTCGTTAAGGCATGTTCAAAGAAAGAGGTCACTCTTCTATCCACTTCCTTCAGAATCTGAACCAAACCACCGGTTCTTTGCATCCATGTTTTTGTTTAGGTTATCAATTGCTTTCATTATGTCCATTGTATTTGGGGGTTCAGCCCAAGAGGAAAATGGCGCTAGAAGAATATGGTTCTTCGTCTACCTAAAGTAATTATATACCTTAATAAAATGTTCCGCTCTAAATGATGAAAGCTTTCTGTTTCTGAACGACGGCCTACTATGGAGATTAATCCATGCGCAACCTGCAGCGCGAGACAAGCAATTACTTACTGTATAGGGCTACAGGGAGCTGGAGCTGGAGATAGCTATAGCTAGTTAGATGAGATGTGACAGCAGCATGTGAGATAGACAGGGGAGGATTCTGGGTTTAAGAGACCAGGGGGGTGGGGTGGCGAAGGGGGGACGGTGGTGAGGAGAGCTCCCTGACAATTACAGACAGGTAGAGAGACAGGTGGACAGGCAGTCTGGAGAGCCTCGTCCCAGTAGCTGTGCAGTACAGCTGACATTAAGAAGGAATAATAGAGACAGCGAAGGACAACAGTAAAGGTGGAGCGAGGAGAGGAGTGGAGTGGAGAATAAAGGAAAGGAGATAAGAGCAGATGAGAGGAGAAGGGAAAGAGGAAGGAGCGAGAAGGAACAAGATGGAGAGATTGTTTGTTACTAACAAGGAGAGAACAAGGACACATAGACACTTACAAGTCACTGAGTCACATCGCTGCAGCAAGGTAAATGCAGAGACACTGGCTGAGAATCAGCCATGCCTGTCAGGGTGTCTCTTATTCCTTCCCCTCTCTCTCTCTCTCTCTCTCTCTCTCTCTCTCTCTCTCTCTCTCTCTCTCTCTCTCTCTCTCTCTCTCTCTCTCTCTCTCTCTCTCTCTCTCTCTCTCTCTCTCTCTCTCTCTCTCTCTCTCTCTCTCTCTCTCTCTCTCTCTCTCTCTCTCTCTCTCTCTCTCTCTCTCTCTCTCTCTCTCTCTCTCTCTCTCTCCACTTCTCTACATTCATTTTAGTTGTCATTAAGGGCCATCACAGTAGGGATGGCAGAAGCAGAGGCCTCATTGGGTATGTGAGCTGGGCAAGGGTAGCCCACTGTTGTAATGTCCCATTAGGTGCTGAGTGCTAATGAAATTAACAGACTGCAGTGAGGTCTTGACTCAGGCTGCTGTATCTTACGTAATGCCCGGTCTTCCTCAGACTGACTAGACTCTGACAGTAGTAGCAGTACAGGGCTTAGAGCCAGGTGGGGCCTCAAGAGACACTGTTAAAGGAGAGGCCACATTTTAACACCTATGCCAGTTTGGGCTGGGCATAGACAATACCCCCAAGCCACACCTCTCCCCTGAATTCATTTGTGGACCCAATAGTAGCCTATGCCTGTGGCAATGGCTAATGGGGATCCGAATAAACTAAACTAAACTAAACTGAATAGCATTAACATAATTAAGTGCTGCCATGACAAATCAGATGTTATTGTGCTATAGCATCAGAACAGTATTGTGTTAAGCTCCTTGAGCCTTAAAATGTATACAAAATCAAACACTTTGTATTGTAGTAGTAATAATAGTAGTAGTAGTAGTAGTAGTAGTAGTAGTAGTAGTAGTAGTAGTAGTAGTAGTAGTAGTAGTAGTAGTAGTAGTAGTAGTAGTAGTAGCAGCATTAGTAGTAGTAGTAAAATTCAAATCAAACATCTTAAGTTGACCCCAGCAATGACAGAAAATTATAATAAAAACGAAACACTGGGGCTCCTCCCCTACATCAAGAAACTCCTGAAAACGTACAGGATTTACCGAATCTGCATTATAACATCTCCAACATGCACATAAATGAGACAGATACTGCATTTTCCTTACATTTCTGACTTACAATATTGAAATAGAAATGGAACTATTTAAGATAAAGTTAAAGTTAAATAAACTTTGAAAATGCAACTACAATAATCAACAGCTATCTAGATGCAGAACCACAGAGCCATCATAGCCGGCCGGCAGAAAGATCACTCTACACAACGATCATCGCCCACCCCGGTCAGGGGAAATGCTGCATATACGTATTTAAAAACTGTTTTTTATTAATGGGAAATAATTCCACTACTTCTCCAATTTATACTTTAGATGTTTAAGCATAGCAATGCTCTTTTAAGATCTAAGTTAATGTTCTCTTCCTTTTACTTGTTTTTTTCTTTTTCATCCGCTCTCTCTGATTTATTGAGGCTCTCTCTTCAGTTCAATACCTTCATATTATTCATGGGTTACTATAAATTACACAAGTTCATATAAAATGTAAGTGATTAGGGCATGACAATTGAAGCTTATTTTTGGTCTTTATTTTTAGTTTTATCTCATTTAAATGTTTTATTTATTTATTTTTTACGGGAAAGTGGCCAAGCCACAGTCGACATTCTACTTATGGTAGAATTTAGAGTGTTAGATCCTATGGTATACATAGGAATGTTAAGGATAATTGGATCATTCTGGGATATCCGGTGGTGCAAGGGAGGGAGTCATACGCAAAGGTTGTGTTCATGGAACACAATCCTGTACGACTCTCGGTGGGAGGGAAGGGTAGGGGATTTTTATTTGTATATATGTATGTTTTTAAGCTCGGCTCTCAACGGGACCTCACTAGTGGGATGTATATCTACTATTGCCTCGCACTCTAGAAGCATTACCAAAAATTACAATGCAACATGTATAGACTATGGCTAGTTTGAATATAATGATATGGAACACCGGGGGAATAAATAACCAACTCAAACGCAAAAGCGTGCTCACACTGATGAAAAAAGAACATGTGGACATTGCTCTGCTAAGCGAAACGCACATTCTAGGGAAAGACATAGATAAATTAGCGGACAACATATACCATAATATCAGTCACTCCTCTATTGGTACGAGAACTCGGGGTGTAGCAATAGTCGTTAAACGTAAGTTGAATATTGTACTAAAGGGAGTATGGTCTGATGTAGAAGGTCGGATAACTATAGCTAAGATTGAACATAAGAACAGGAAAATAGCGTTGATAGCGGTATACGCCCCAAATTTGTACGAAGAGGATTTCTTCACTACACTAACCAATGCAATGTTAGACATTCCCGATTACTCATTTATAATAGGAGCGGATTTTAATGCCATCTGGAACCCAAGGATGGACAAATCTTACCTCGCCTTTTCCAGCGAACAAAAGAATTCATCGAAGGCATTAAAGGATTGGTCGAAGATTACAGGTGTAATTGACTTATGGCGGTTACTTAATCCCACGACCCGAAAGTACTCTTGTCGATCTGCGAGACATAATACACTATCCAGAATAGATTATGTCTTTGCATCACAGAGACTATTTGATAATTATGAAGTGGAAATGATACCCAACGCACTATCAGATCACTGTTATTTACTCCTTAAAGGTACATTTGGTTTACTATCCTCCCGAGCCCCAAGATGGCGATTTAACTCGTTGCTGCTTAATAACAAGGAATTCATTACACAACTCAAAGAAGCTCTTATAGTATTCCAACGGGAGAATGCAAACTCGGTGCAAGACCCCAGAATAATATGGATGTCGGTAAAGGGAATGATCAAAGACTTCACGGATAGCTTTTCCTCCAAAATGCGCAAGAATCAATGCACAAAACTGGCTGAGCTGGAAACGCTTTACTCAACGTTATTTAATTCTCTGAAATACAACAACTCAACTCGACTAGAAAATCAAGTTAACGTACTAAAAATAGAGATCAATGCCATATACAGACAACAATCGGAAATACAAATACGCAGCACAAGACAACAGCAGTACTCCCATGGTTCCAAACCCAGCCACCTATTAGCCATGCGATTAAGAATTAATGCAACATTTGCAGATATAACTACCATTAGAGCACAACAAGTACTTGTAACAGATCCTGTAAAAATAAACGATACATTCAAAGTATTCTATTCCGACTTATATAAATCAGAAATGACCTTCGATCAAAACAAAATGGACACATTTCTTAATCAAATTATTCTCCCTAAACTTTCAGAGGATGACGCTAAACAGTTAGAAACACCGATCACACTAGAGGAACTCAAGAAGGCCATAACCGCAATGAAAAGTGGTAAGGCTCCTGGAAGAGACGGTTTCCCATCAGAAATGTACCTTTCTTGTTGGGACATAATTGGCCCCTTATTACTAAATATGATCTTATACTCAGTCAAGGAGGGGAACTTCCATAAGAATGACAATATTGCACTCATAACAGTCCTCCTTAAAAAAGACAAAGACCCCAACGAGTGCGGTAGTTATAGACCTTTAAGCCTCCTCGGAACAGATATCAAACTGTACTCTAAGGTATTAGCCATCAGATTACAAAAGCATATGACGTCTTTAGTTCACCCGGACCAAACTGGCTTCATAGGAGGCCGCCTGATCACAGAGAACATAAGACGAATACTGCACGTACTTGATGCCGACAAGGAGGACACCATACCTAAGGCGATGCTGTCCCTGGATGCTATGAAGGCCTTTGACAGGCTGGAATGGTCGTATCTGTGGGCAGTGCTAGAAAGGATGGGGTTAGGAAAAGGATTCATCGATATGATTAAAGTATTATACAAAGACCCATCGGCCATGATTACAACAGGCACAATCATCTCCCAAATATTTCCGGTATCACGCTCTGCCAGACAGGGTTGTCCTCTTAGTCCCGGACTGTTCAATCTATCATTAGAGCCTTTAGCACAATATATAAGACAATCCCAATCCATAGAACCAATCGTAATCAAGGGCACACAACAAAAAATGTGTTTATATGCGGACGATGTAATATTGTTCATGCAAAACCCCAACACCACATTGCCTCATCTGCTCAAGTTGATTGAGGACTTTGGTGATTTATCGGGATTTAAGATAAATTGGCCGAAGTCGGCTTTCCTTCCACTTAACACCCCTGCAAAAAAAGACACAACCCTCCCAGGACAGATACCGATGGTACAACATTTCAGATGCTTGGGAGTGGAAATATTCCCTACCATAAGACAAACGGTGAAGCACAACTACACAAAAATCCAAAACAAAATCAAAGACGACCTTGATAGATGGGCAAAACTTAAAAACACAGTACAAGCACGGATATCAATAGTTAAGATGGATGTACTACCTAAAATCAACTTCTTCAGTTCAATGCTACCGTTACCCCCTCCAGAGGGTTACTGGAAAAGATTACACTCCTCCACATACAAATTTATTTGGAATAACAAACCACCACGTATGAAAAGATCCACCGCACAGAGAAATAAAGCAGATGGTGGCATGGCATTTCCAGATTTTTTTCCTATATTTTAAGGCGTACACATTAAGTCCATTGACAACATGGTTTGACTCCCAAGCATTAGCATCCTGGAGAAAAATAGAAGAAAACATAGTAGCCCCACATAGACTGAAGGACATAGCATACACTAAACTACCAATCAAGCACTGTGAACGAAAATTTGGCCCCATAATTACTCATGCGATCCGGATATGGCGTGAATCACAAAAAAAATATCCTAACCCACAAAAATGGCACAATCATACTCCCTTATTCAATAACAATGCACTCTTAATTGGAAAACGACCTATAAGATTCCCTATATGGGAAGAGCAAGGCATACACTCATTAGGGGATGTTTTTAACAAACAGGGTTTTTGTAGTGATAAAGAAATACGCAAAAAATTTAATCTCACCAAGTCCACATGGCTTTTTCACAAACAGTTAGAGCTTTGTTTGAAATCTCACGGTGTTCCATTAGACAGACCAATTGAACACCACAGATACCACAAATTCTTCTACGCAAGAGAGACATCGAGAGGTTTTGTTTCAGAATTTTATCATCAATTACTAACGTCCTCGTATGAAACCCTCCAACTGGACTCTGTCTGGAGGAGGGATATACCAGACCTGGAAAATGACTTTGATTGGCAAATGTCCGACTTACATCAAGGAACCCGGATCATCAACAAATCAATCTTAACTATATTCACAGGACATACTTGACTCCTATAAGACTGTGCCGAATGGGGCTTAAACAAGATTCCAAATGCACCCAATGTGCAAATGGGGACGAAGGGACATTTATGCACATGTATTGGGACTGCTCACCAGTTAAGGCATTCTGGAAAGATGTGACCCAACAAATATCAAAACTCGTATCTTGGAATATACCTGTACACCCCTCGGTATTACTATTGAATGATGTTTTTGAGTTTGCAGTGAATCCACAGCTAAAGAGATTGGTTTTATCGGGTATCACAGTAGCCAAAAAGCTGATCGCATCACGCTGGTTTCAACCGGAAAAAATGTGCCGTAAAGTTTGGTTTCTTACATATCTCGATGTAATTTACCATGAAATATCTACAGCAAGAATTCTGGGTCTCAATGAATCCAAAATGTCAATGTGGTTAGAAGTGGTGGAGAGAATAAAAGCTAGCTTATAATGGTAGTGTCTGGTTAGGTGCGAGGGATAGTGGAGGTACTTCTCAAGGTGGGGTCCGGGAGGGGGGGGTTCGAGCTGAGCATATGTGTGTAGGTTTTTTTTAGATAACAGGTATTAGGGGTATATCTTATATAAGACAACTAACTAAAATGTGATCTCATTGGATGTGCCCTGACAATTAATGCTTGTATATCTTATCGTGTGTTGTCATGTTTGTTTATATGTTTGTTTTAAAAAATAATAAAAAAAGAAAATACAAAAAAAGAAAATGCAACTACATTTTTGTCAGTAAGCTACTTATGTATTTTTTTCTTTTTTAAGAAAGAAACGCCCACTTGCGGTCATAAGCAGTACAGGATATATATATATATATATATATATATATATATATATATATATATATATATATATATATATATATATATATATATATATATATATATATATATATATATATATATATATATATATATATATATATATATATATATACAGTATACAGTGTATTGAGTGAATACAAAATACAATAAAAAAATATATATATTTAAAATCTTTGGCATTTTAGGGGGCTTCGGGGGCCCAATACAACCGCATAGTCCGCATAATAATGGCAAGAAACGGGACTGCGTATTACAATCTATGGTGTTGTAGCTCTTCTTTCTTATTGCACTATACCGTACTGTAGTAAGGATAATCTACCCCTTGATGTAGTACAGTTATCTAATAGCAACACACTGCATAGCACTTGCGTCCCATGGTATATTGCTGTTTGATACTTTGTTGGCCAGTCCACTCTCCTCAAGTAGGAGTGGGTAGACTACTCTCCTCCTCAAATATTTTTGGCTTTATTGAAACAGTATGAAATTACATACAGTATAGAGAACTGAACACAACGAAAGAAAAGGTTCTGGTTTAATATGATCTCAGGCATTTGAAATGTTATGTCATTTCAGAGGATGGAATTGTAAACATTACATTTACATGTTGTCATTTAGCTGACGCTTTTATCCAAAGCGACATACAAGTTTTGTACGACAAGTCAGTAGGAAGGGTAGAACTCTATCAGCTGAGTAACATTGTTCATCAAAGTGTTAAGACTTGAGTGCTGAGTGTATGTTAGTATATTAGGAAGAGTGCATGACAGTAAGAAGGTTCGTTTATTTTTCATAATTTTTCTTTTAGAAAATGTCCGTTTTTTTTTAGTTTTTGTTCATAAACACTGAACAATCTGTAGTCGATGCTATCTTCGATGATGTGGCAGTTGGTCGCGAGCGGTGCCAATTTATAACTTGTCCCCACTGTGTCCATTTATATCCCATAATCTTTGTTGGCTAGGGCTATAGCCTATCAAGGGCTGGCAGCCAAAGAGGGTGTGACAGTTGTATATATCAAATGAAAGCTCTCAATGTGATCTATCTTGTACCAGATGCTTATCGCTGCAATCCTGACCAAAATTTTATTGGGCAACAGAATATTAACGATTCGTTTTTCACATTTTTAGCAGTTTTCTTTGTCTGTGGTTTTTGTTTGTCTTTGACAAGACGTTCAAAATAATATTATATTATATATTATACTTAACAATGACCAAGTCATATAAGGCCTAGCCAATCTTTGTTTTCATTTTCTCACTAGGGCATATTTTGTTTACCTTTTCTTGTCATATCTGGTATCTTATGTACGTCATTTCGGTTATGTATTTAATGTATGTCTGACCAAGATCTCTTTCTCACTTTCTGGTCAGACGTTTAGTATAGTTGAATATTCCACAACAAGTACTTTGTACAATACAACTCTGTCACACCTTGAATGTCTCTCTGAAGTACAGTACACGTGCAAACCCAAAGAGCCAATTATTTTCAAAGTATTAAAACAATCAAAGCTTTTCTCCACCACGTCTAGGGACTGAATAGTCGTTTCAAACCCAAGGTCTCTTCATCCTCAGCTGAGAATACATTTCTTTATGATAGAAGTTGTTGAATAATTGAAGAACTCAAAGCAGGGGTCTCAAACTCAATTTACCTGGGGGCCGCTGGAGGTAGAGTCTGGGTGAGGCTGGGCCGCGTCAAATATTCCACAAAAAAAGGGTTTCAAGTATTCCAAAAAAAAGTACAACTGATCCAATCTTCTCAATCTTTAGCAATAACATTTCAGAACATGAACAGTTCTTCAGAACATGAACGGTTCTTCAGAACATATGTCATGGTCCCAGCCAGGGATCATGCCCGAACAATATGAACAGTGGTTTTCTGCCGCCCTCTGGTGGCCAAACGCAGCAACTCCAGATACTGGACTCTATGGCATTTTAGTCTAGGTCTGCTGAATAATATTGGTGCTGTGTTTTATCTGTTCATGTTGTGTGGTGCGTTTTAGCTTGTGTTTTTAAAAGGTTTATCTTTTCATGTTCCTTTAAAAGTTCATCTCTTTTACATATGTTTTCTCTACTTTACTTGTGTCCCTTTAAGGCTCATTCCTTACACATGTATTCTCTAAGTGTTAATACTTAGAGAAAACATATGTAAAAGAGATTACCCGTTCGGCCCCCGACGCAGGAGGAGAGGTGGAGTCGGACCCATCAGGAGAGGACGACGAAGACGGGGGCGAGGAGGGCGATGCGGGCGACCAACCTGTGGCTCAGGAAGACGAGGCCGCGGCCGACGACCTGTCGGTGGGGACAGACGAGTCCGACACGGAGTCGGAAATGGGAGGAGTCGGACCAATCCGGCCACAGAGGAGCACCAGAGGTCGGCTACCCGCTCGGTATCGCCACGACTACGTGCTAAAGAGTGTGTTTGTCGAACAGTATTTGCAAATCTTGTGTAGTTGTGTGAAACTGTTGGTCTAAGGACCGTATGTGTGTGTTTCACTTGTGTAACTTGCATGAGGACTTTGCAAGTTTAAAGTAGGGGGAAATGTAGACACCTGAAAATGTCTGACTATTATTCAATGTGTCTAACGCTAATTCTTTGCATTCTCTGTGTTCGCGAGGACGTTGTGTAACCGGCTGACCGCTCTTGATCATCCCTATCCTGACATTGACACTTAACTTGCTGATCTCTTACATTTGGACATACATGATACAAATGTGTCTAATCTGCCCGTCGCTTATCAAAGACTCATTTTCCAGTCAACATTGTCAAGGCAGATTGTTTTTTTATCGCTTCATTTCCGTTTGATAGCATTTTGAAAATCACTCGTTTTCGCGGAAAAAACAACCCTATGATGATAATCGTCTTTTACTGGAATATTCCAGAACGTTGTCATTTGTCGGCCTATTTATGAATCGCTTTCAAATAAACGCTAGATGATCGATAGTATATGTGTGCGCACGCACGCTGATAATAGCTGCTCTTATTTCCTGATGGCTTTTATAGTCAAAACAGCTATATCACATATAGGGGAAACACTTATATATCCGTGAAAACGAGTCTGATTATCCTAAGACTGATAACATAGATTCCTTACCTGAGGTCAGATGGTATCCAAATGGTTTATTCCAATTTCCGATCGCCATTCGAAAAAATCGATAATTGTATTGATCCACCGTGTATACAGTAGAACACATATTCGCCGTGGCACCAAGGTTCCAGAATGAACTCTGGTAGACCCCGGTTACATCAGTGAGAAGTAAAATGTGGAGTCAGAAATCCGTTCTCCCATTCACTTTCATTGAGTCCAATCCAAAAGGGTGATTTACCATCTGGGAGACGATAGGGGGCGCTTTTTTCACATCTGAGCGCCGGCGGTGCCTGGATCTCCAATGGTAGGCTCGCTTGATGCAATATGATTTGAGAACGCTAATAAAAAGATTTATAAAAAAAAAACGAAAATACTCGTGACGTGGCATTCAGCGGTCGGGGGGTAAACCTGAGAAAAGCCGTGAGTGGCATACAAAGTGTTAATGTGCATTCTGTTTAACCCTTTTCTTTCCGGGTAATGCTCATTATAGTTTAACCCTTTTCCCACCCCCTGCCTATAGTCATTGTGAAAGGTCTCCACTCATCATTGAGGAAGGGTACTGCTTTGGGGAGCGAATATATCATCCATCTTTACTGCCATCGGGTGTGGGAGGGCCCAGGAAGTATTGGGGGAAGTGTGGGTGTGTGGGGAGCTACTGCTGATCGCCCTGGAGGGCAAGAAGGACCAGCGTACCATTCCTAGGTCAGTGAATCCTAGGCCCCATCCACTCCTGCTGCTCGACCTCCACTTCAACATTCCTGGCCTACAGTCGGGGACCCAGCTGGACCCAGCTCTGCTGCGTTCTCGCTACCAGGTGGCCGTGTACAACCACTCCCATAAAGCAGGGATAATCCACCCTGCTAAATAATGAACACACTAGACTAGACAAATATCAAGATGTATCCATCAGTGGACCAATTGCATGCTTTTGCAGAGGACAAGAAGCCTTCAGTCGACTCCTTCAGACATTAAGCACCCCCACAGCCCAAATGGAATGATAAAAAAAAAATTATAATAATTATACTTAAAATATAATATATATATTATAGTCGACTATCGGCAAATTTCGTCTAATCATAGTCGACTATCCAAATCCTTAGTCGGGGTACAGCCCTCCCTTCACATCAGAGCTTTTCTTCACAACGTCCACGATTCCTGCCAGTGTGTCTACTGCAGTCTTCCTGTAGACCTGCTTGATCAACCCCGACCAGGCAAGACAATGGCGTGGACCTTGGCATAGTTTATCTGAAACGTCACAACCGTTTTATGTCGGCCTGAGACAGAAACCTTCTGTGGGTGCGTGGCTGTTTCTTCCTCTCGCGTGGTGTCAGGCCATTCGTCTTGTAGTGTTTGAAAAGGCTTTTGAGAAGCCCATCGCTGATCCTAAACAAAAATAACAAAATCACACACATGCTATTTGAAATATGAATATAGAATACTGTCACTCTGGCACCCAAGTGGCGACCCATGTAACACGCTGCGTGGCGAAGCGGCCGACCCGGGTTTGATTTTCGGACCCGGCGTCCTTTGCCGAATGTCTTCCCCCCACTCTGTCTCCCGTTCTTCCTCTCTCTCTCTCCCTCTACCGGACTGAAACCAGCCATATTTTCAACTGATCGCATGGTTGATTCCATTGAAAAGCCCAGTGCTACTGTTGCAACACAATCGTCTTTTTGTGTTGCAACACAATCTAAACAAAAGCCATGTGGAGTGTTGTTGTGGGTGGGCGTAGTTGGAAACTACCGACACGCAGGCGGCTTTTTCACATGCAAAATAACTCCACCCTCCGTCTAGGAGGACAGAACTCGTCTCAAACTGCCTTTTTTAAACAGATAATTGTTACTATTAGAGATATTATAACTGTTCACTGTTATAGTAAAGATGGTCTTCAACACTCGAACTGTAATTATATAAAAAAAATGTAAATCCTTGTTTTGTTTTTTCTGAACATTCCAGCCCTGCAACTTGTCGGCATGATCGCTAGACTGGGTCACATATGTACCTTCACAAAATCATCAAGGGGGGAGGGGGGGGGGTCGTTTTAGTAACTCAAAACTGTGATCGTGTTTGCCGAGCATGTTTTACATCCGGTGAAACACAGAACTGTGATCGTTAGAAAAACACGTTTCAGATTCTGTAAAATAGACATAGAATATACCTTACCTTAGCCAGAAGGTATTCAAAAAAGAATAATTCAGATGATGATTTAGAACGGGGATCAGAGGAAAAAGATCAAAGGATCAAAACCCGAGATATCTCGGGTCTGGCGCTCAACCGCTGGCGAGTTAACCCGGGATATCTCGGGTCTGGCGCCCAATGTGTTAAAGTGCACCAGATTGATGCATTTAAATGTTAAAT
>NC_140173.1:130039409-130044409 GCF_963971535.1 Notolepis coatsorum
TTTTCCTCACAAGTCTTCTCACATTGCATTTTAAACATAAAATATGTAGGCTAGGGGGCGGTCAGGTGGCGTAGCGGAGATTGCGTTCGTCACCAACGCCGGAGATGCTGGATTCGCGTGTTCGAATCCAGCTCCCGGCGTTGTCACCAGCTTGGCTGGCCGTTCACACTAATACAATTGGCAGTATTAGAGGGTGGGAAAGCTGGCGGGTGGGTCCTGGGCGTTGTGGACAGCGACCCCTACAGTTCGGTCGGGGCGCCTGCTCAGCAAGGGTAGGATCTGGAGAGAGGTAGTGCGGCCTCCCACACGTTACACTCTCCCGGTGAGAATCTGCGCGGCCAGGCTGGCTGCCGGCTGGCTGCACATGCATCGGAGGAAAGCATGTGACAGTCTCCGGCCTCTCGGACCAACAGTAGGGGAAAGTGCGCAACAACCAGGTAGGGTGGGATGGGAGAAAAATCGGAAAAAGAAGGAGGGGGGAAAAGATAATCAAAAAAATATATATATATGTAGGCTATTATTATTATTGTTATAATCATATCATGTGGCCAGCCTTTGTTCTATCCCATCTTTCATGCAACAACTGGTAGCTAGACGGAGCAATATTCCTGCGAGTTGGTGGTGCGGGATAGTGCCGTGGCATTTCCACTTGTGAAAATAGTTGTGGTTATGATATAACCTACATGGATAGATGGATAGATGGATAGATGGATAGATGGATAGATAGATAGCTAGATAGATGGATAGATGGATAGATGGATAGATGGATAGATGGATGGATGGATGGATGGATGGATGGATGGATGGATGGATGGATGGATGGATGGATGGATGGATGGATGGATGGATGGATGGATGGATGGATGGATGGATGGATGGATGGATGGATGGATGGATGGATGGATGGATGGATGGATGGATGGATGGATGGATGGATGGATCGACAGGACGGGACGGACGGACTGACGGACGGACGGACGGACAGACGGACGGACGGACGGACGGACGGACGGACGGACGGACGGACGGACGGATAGATAGATAGATAGATAGATACTTTATTGCCATTTCAACACATGGTTGATTGGGATTAGTCTCGGTGCAATGCTCATTTCATCATAAAACAGTGGAAAAAACATACAGTATAAAAACATACAATATAAAAACATACAAGAATACATACAATGCAATCCCTGAAGTAGAAGAAGTATTTCACAAACATTTAAAAAAAAAAAAAAAAATGCTACAGTGCATAAAAGAGCTCAGTGCTCCATTTAAAGTGCATATTGCCTTAAAGTGCCTGTCGGCTAGTGCTAGCCCTTATAGTACAAACAAAGTGCCTGTGCATTAGGGCTTGAGTTCAGGTGACGGACAACCTCGGGATATGTGCTATTATTAAAACGAGATGTCCTACACCTGAGACTTTGGAGTCTTCTACCAGAGGGAAGGGGGTTAAAGAGGTAGTAAGCAGGGTGAGAGGGGTCACCGATCACCTTCTCCCCTTTCCGCCTGATGTGTGTGGCATATAAACCAGATACAAGCGCTGGGGGGGGCGAAACCCCCCCCGGAAATTTCACCACACACTGAAGACGGCATGGTGTCACATCAACTTTCTCCCTTCATCCCGTGTCCGTACATTTCACACAGAACGGCATGCCATGTGATTTCCCAGCTTGAACGGGCAGTGTGAAAGGGGCTTATGTGTGTACTTGAGAACATACTCTGCGTGCATCTCTCCAGCAATCAGGTCAACACCTCAACCCTCCATCCATTTTCATTAGAAGTCAATGACAGGAGTGGTTGTGGGGAGAGATGTAGAGAGAGAGAGCGATGTAGAGAGAGAGCAATGGAGAGAGAGAGGGAGAGACTGATGGAAAAGAGCAATGGAGAGGGAGAGAGAGAGAGAGGGCGATGGAGAGAGAGAGTGATGGAGAGAGCGAGAGAGAGAGAGAGAGAGAGAGAGAGAGAGAGAGAGAGAGAGAGAGAGAGAGAGAGAGAGAGAGAGAGAGAGAGAGAGAGTATAGGAGTGATACTCCCAGCGGAAAGACAATCTACTGTCCTGAACAGTGAGCCTCCCTCTGCTCATATTACATAAGGCTTCGTACAGACTCATATCTTAGAACAGTCGGCTGAGATGACAAGCTGTCTCATTTCAACATGTCATTGCATCTCTGTGAAAGATGCCAAGAGTTTATGAGCTTGATAAACCAGAGACTTGAGCAGCGGTACTTCGGAAATCCACCTTTAGTTATTACCGGAGTATAGGTATTATTATTACAGGAGGTAGAAGTGCCTCTTTTTTGCAATTTGAGGATATGAGAGCCATATTCAGTGAGCCACCAGTCGATTGCACAGCCTCTCTCTGCCAAGTCATCTCCATCTGAAAAGGCATTTGGGGGCAGCGAGCAGCTCTGGAGCAATCCCACTCCGCCATGCAGCAACATTTCCAATTTGAGATAAATCCTCTCAAGAAAACGTGTTTCCACTCTCTGGCCATCGTCTTTCCTCCCGGAGTATATCTGGGTCAGTCTGAGGAGCTCAGCCGTGGTCAGGAGGGGTAAGGGAGGGATGGAAGAGGGGGATGAGTCGGGAAAAGACTGACTGCTGAAGAGGAGCTGAGAAAATCCATCTGATGCTGCTTTCCCCATATTATAGCGTATATAGGAAGACAAACGCTGCCTTTGGTTTCTTTTGTTACGTCTCATTTGCTCCCTTTGATGTACTAGTGATTCTGTAATGTAATTGTTCCTAGGGGGATATCTGCTCAACTGAACTGAGCTTGCTTTTGAGCAGGTGCAATGTGAACTATATGTCTTCCTGACTGCATTTAGTGAGATCCCCCAGTTGAACAAAAGACAGATCAAACCATCTTTAAGTGTCAGCAAATTTGCATCCTTCCTTAGATCTCATTACAAATCCGTCATGCTATGGTCGGAGCGGAGGGGGGGGGGGGAGGGGGATTTTCAGATCAATAGCAAGGATCGGAAGAGATATAACAAATGTAATTGAATAGCCAGAAAGACCGCAGATCAATATGGATGCTCGCATACAGGATACCATGGGTTCTCCAGCCAAAGGAGTCTTTTGATAGTTTTACGTAAAAACGTTTTATTAAATAAATGACACAATTCCCACCTCCCACACGCTGCAGCCAAAGAAGGAATGACTCAGGTCAAAAACGTACCCGCCTCCGTTCACCAGTAACGTTTGGCCTCGGTACCCTTAATGTTTGGCCTACTTTATAAACAGTTTAACTTGAGAAGCGATTCGCTTGGCACCCCAGAGTAGGAGGCTCCTGCGGAGGACTGTGGCTAATAAACAGCGACCACTGTACCGCACAGACACGTAGCCGGGCAATTTTCCAGCAAATCCCTGTCACACATTGACAGTAATATTGGTTAGCAGCGACAGTTGCGCACACTCTGTAAAATACAGCCAATCTACGAATGACATCGCACCCACTTCCTGGTGTGTAGGAGCTGTCACAGATGCAATGGGAACACCCAGTGAAGGGTGAAGGAAATTAAATGAATGCCAGAGACGTCCACAAGAGTGATGGGGAAATGATCACTTCATTGGCCCGTCAGACAGACTGGTAGAACATTGCATTTGGCCATCAGACGCTCCAGTTACCTGTATCCTGTGTGCCGCTACTGCTGCTATGGAATGCTAGGGCCTAACAAAAATAATAGTTGGTTTCAGGTTGGTTGTCAGTTTGGCCATTGGTAGGTAGGGAATTTTTTTTTATTTTTTTTTTATTTTATTCTTTCCCACGGCGACTATGGATAGGGAATTTCTTTATTTAATTAACCCTTTCACTGCCACACGACAGAAGGTTAGCCCTTTACTATCACACAACCGACGGCGATGCTCCATCATTAGCATCATTAGCTCCGCGGATGCGGAGCTAATGATGCTAATGATGGAGCATCGCCGTCGGTTGTGTGATAGTAAAGGGCTAACCTTCTGTATTGTCACAGTGAAAGGGTTAACCGGCTGTCGTGTGGCAGTGAAAGGGTTAAAATGTTCACAACAACATGGATGCATGTACTCTGCCAGCATGTTTAATATCCATAATACTAAATGTTTGACTAAGATTTCTATGAAACTTTATTCTAAAAAAAAAAAAAAAAAAAAAAAAAAAAAAAAATGATTTTTTTTTTTTTTAATATATAATTTTTTTTTAAAACTCATAAAATATATTGGGTCGCACCTAAATCGGCAGGGTCGGTCGGCAACCTGAAACCAACCATTATTTTTGTTAGGCCTAGAGTCTCTAGAGAGCAATGTGTATTGAATTTGGGAAGGTACAGTGAGCAATATTCCAGAGGCACTTTTACACAAAATAATAATCATACAAGATAAATACATTGGGTTGTGTGGCGTAACGTTTCGAAGGTTCAACACATAAACCAGGATATATATTTAAAGGGGCATTTCACCAAGAAAACAATGCTGATTTATACACGTAATTAATCTCACACACGTTCAGAAACTCCAGTTTTTGGAGAGGAAATTTGTTTGAATATGGCCACCGGTGATGTCATCTGAGACATTGCATCTGTGTGTTGCGTTAATTACAGCTCAATGAAATGATAAGGTAGCAGTCCCTATAAGACTGGGTATTGCTATTTTTCACCTACATCATTTCATGGTGCTGTAATTGACACAACACAAGGATTCAATGTCCCTGATGACATCACCGGTGGCCACATTCAAACTCATTTACTCTTCAATAACTGTCAAACTAAATGAATGTGTGCAAAGCTTTTGGGATGTGTGTGAGATTATGTGCAAAAATATCTGCATTGTTTTATTTTAGGTGAAGTGCCCCTTTAAAGACATAAAATGAAAATTTCAGAATGAGTTATTTGTTGCTTAAAACGTAAAATGAGTTATCAGCCCAGGGAGATGAAGGGCACTCTACCAATGTAATTGGTAAAAAAAAGAAAGTATTTCTATTCTAAAAAACCAACATACAGAGGAAAGCACATATCCCA